>NC_059218.1:44341002-44361002 GCF_020615455.1 Coregonus clupeaformis | reverse complement strand
TGTTAGAGAGACAGACCAGGGACCAGAGAGTTGTTAGAGAGAGGCAGACCAGGGACCAGAGAGTTGTTAGAGAGAGACAGACCAGGGACCAGAGAGTTGTTAGAGAGGCAGACCAGGGACCAGAGAGTTGTTAGAGAGGCAGACCAGGGACCAGAGAGTTGTTCCAATCCCGGGTCTGGTGGGGGAATCACATTTTAAAGAAGAACTATGTGAGCCAGCAGTCGGAAGGAAGCAGTTGCCACCTACTGCCCTTGTGCCCTTGAGCAAGGCTCCTAAGGGTAAATAAAACAGTGTCTTAATCATCTGTCTCTTTATCCTCTCCCACTGTTTCAGAGTGTCGTGTGATGAGGTCAGTGGCCTATGGTAAAATGTCCGTCCCTCTGACCAGACGTGGTTCTCCTCGCTCCGTGGGACTGTCTAGATGCAGCAAGTCCCCCGCAGGCTCCGGTAAGACTGCAACACACACAGAGACGCCCGCACGCACACACACACGCGCACACACACACACACGCGCACACACACACATGCACACGCATACACACACACCATATTGTCGTTGTACTTGTTCAGTAAATACTGTAAACACTTCTGTCAAACTGAACCTTTTCAATTCAGTGGATTCTTTCTGTCAAACTGAACCTAGCTGAACCTTAGCGCCTCATGTTAGAATGTGTGTGTGTGTGTGTGTTAGTGTGGATGAGTGAGATTGTTTATGAATGTGTTTGTTTAAACAATGTGTTTGTTTATGAATGTGTGTTTGAGTATTTGTGTGTGTGTATGTGTGTGTGTGTGTCTGTGTCGTGTGTGTGTGCCTGTGTCGTGTGTGTGTGCCTGCCTGTAGGTGTGTGTTTGTCCCTATGAGGATTTCTCACAAGGACAAACACACACTTACATGTTATCCAGTCCCCACAAGGAAAAATGCTATTTTAGGCTCAGGGGTTTGGTTTAGGGGTTAGAGAAAATAGGATTTAGAATGGGAATCAATTGTTTGGTCCCAGCAAGGACATTAAAATGTGTGTAACTACTGAGCTTTTGGCTATTTACATTTGACATTTTAGTCATTTAGCAGAAGCTCTTATCCAGAGCGACTTACAGTTAGTGAGTGCATACATTTTTCATACTGGCCCCCCGTGGGAATCGAACCCACAACCCTGGCGTTGCAAGCGCCATGCTCTACCAACTGGACTACAGAGGACCTATCTACTACTTAATACCTACACGTACCTACAATTCCTACACGTTCACTATTTAATTACTAGTAGTGCTGCGCGATTAGTGCTTTTTGAAGTAATAACTGTTTTCAATTTTGGTTTCAATTGCTTGGGTTGAATGCTGTAACAACACAGAATGAAACAATTCATAAAAGTCCCATGATGGTAGTGACTGTCCATTACTGCTGATCACTTATTAACCATCATGTATTCACATTACTTTAATAAAATATTTTCAGTTGTTGTGTAAATTACGTTTTTGTTTTATTTGATGTCTTTATTATTTCATTCCAAGTCATCATCTCTTCTCTATAGAGCTGCTGCCTGACAAAATCACAATTTTGTAGTTCTTCGAAGTAAATAAGGCATACTTCTATGACTGCTGAATAATACCAACTATCAATAACTTAGATAATGTGTTTTCAGGTAGAGATACCTCGTGATGCAACAGCTGCTCTCTGTATCACCTTCTTCTGTCTCTTCCATAGCAGGCGTAAAAGAAACACGGAGCGGACAAGTAGATGCACAATGTATTGTTAGTAGTCCCGTGTAGCTCAGTTGGTAGAGCATGGCGCTTGCAACGCCAGGGTTGTGGGTTCGATTCCCACGGGGGGGCCAGTATGAAAAATGTATGCGCTCACTAACTGTAAGTCGCTCTGGATAAGAGCGTCTGCTAAAATGACGCAAATGTAAACATTTAAATTATGGTCATTGTAGTTAATTACCACGTTTAATGTACTAAACTATGTAGAATATTGTCCGGTTGGAAACCACAACTCCCTACTACATCGCACAGTTCAGGATGGATCTGATTTATCTCTAGAGAAACTGTGCAAGGTGCGCATTGAGCTCACAGAAAAACCCTGAACTAAATGGAATTCAAATAATTGAACCAACATCATCTGTCAATTAGTTGATTAAAAACCCCAAAAAATATTTTGGTTAATTGATCAGCACTAATTACTACACAATGCCTACACATTACTACGGTATGCTACTGCTATCTGTGTGTGCAGTGTTGTGTCACTACTGAATCGCTCCTGATCCTTTTTCATTTCCAACATAAACCCTATTGAAAACCTTTACTACTGTTTGCCAATTCAAAATCACTACGGACATCATCTTCTTTCAGTACTGTGTCACTACTAGACTGGTGAACATGTTATTTCCTCAAGTTTCCAACTGTAGTTATATCATCAAACAATAAATAATGAGCTCATACAAACTTTATTGCATTTTTTATTTTATTACATTAATTTACATATTATTAGTTAAACCCTTTGAGGCCTTGTCTTTTCATTCAGCTTTGACTTAACTATCTTCAGATCCTATTTTTGAGAGAGAGAGAGAGAGAGAGAGAGAGAGAGAGAGAGAGAGAGAGAGAGAGAGAGAGAGAGAGAGAGAGAGAGAGAGAGAGAGAGAGAGAGAGAGAGAGAGAGAGAGAGAGAGAGAGAGAGAGAGAGAGAGAGAGAGAGAGAGAGAGAGAGAGAGAGAGAGAGAGAGAGAGAGAGAGAGAGAGAGAGAATAGGGTTGGGTCATAGCAGTCTATGCCTGACATAGGGTTGTGCCATTCAGACAGTAGTGTGTGTGTTTACATGTTTGTGCATTTGTTTGTTTATCTGCGTGCTGATCTGTGTTAATGCATGTGTAGTTGCTTTGCTATCATACATATTGCATCATTCCCTATATAAAATTATAAATTGTAAATATGTTCCTCCTGTATGATTACTGTTTTCTCTGAAATGCTTAGTGGTTTGACCTATTGTTGTGATGAGAGAGAAAAGGAGAGAGAGGGGGAGAGAGAGAGACATACAGCAAGAGAGAGAGACAGATAGACAGAGTGGGTGGGGGGAGTGACAGACAGACAGTGAGAGAGAGACAGACAGAGTGGGGGGGAGACAGAGACAGATAGACAGACAGAGAGAGAGAGACAGAAAGACAGAGTGGGGGGGGACAGGGACAGATAGACAGAGTGGGGGGGAAAGAGACAGACAGACAGACAGCGAGAGAGAGATGGATAGACAGAGTGGGGGGGAGAGAGACAGACAGACAGACAGCGAGAGAGAGATGGATAGACAGAGTGGGGGGAGAGAGACAGACAGACAGACAGCGAGAGAGAGATGGATAGACAGAGTGGGGGGAGAGAGACAGACAGACAGACAGCGAGAGAGAGATGGATAGACAGAGTGGGGGGGAGAGAGACAGACAGACAGACAGCGAGAGAGAGATGGATAGACAGAGTGGGGGGGAGAGAGACAGACAGACAGACAGCGAGAGAGAGATGGATAGACAGAGTGGGGGGGAGAGAGACAGACAGACAGACAGCGAGAGAGAGATGGATAGACAGAGTGGGGGGAGAGAGACAGACAGACAGACAGACAGACAGACAGACAGAGGGAGGATAAGAGGGTAGAGAGGGAGGGAGTGGGTTGGTGACTCAATTCTGCAGATTCTCACAAACTAGTAGTTTATACCTGGCATAGGGTTGGGTCATAGCAGTTTATACAGACAGCGACAGAGAGACAGTTTATACAGACAGACAGACAGACAGACAGACAGACAGAGAGAGAGACAGAGAGAGAGACAGATAGACAATGAGAGAGACAGATAGACAGAGAGTGGGGGGCGAGAGAGAGACAGACAGACAGTGAGAGAGAGAGACAGACAGACAGAGAGTGGGGGGCGAGAGAGAGACAGACAGACAGTGAGAGAGAGAGACAGACAGACAGTGAGAGAGAGAGACAGATAGACAGAGAGTGGGGGGCGAGAGAGAGACAGACAGACAGTGAGAGAGAGAGAGAGACAGATAGACAGAGAGTGGGGGGCGAGAGAGAGACAGACAGACAGTGAGAGAGAGAGACAGACAGTGAGAGAGAGAGACAGATAGACAGAGAGTGGGGGGCGAGAGAGAGACAGACAGACAGTGAGAGAGAGAGACAGATAGACAGAGAGTGGGGGGCGAGAGAGACCGAGATGGACATAGCAGGTGAATAAGTTCTGTGAAGCTTAGAGATGTTTTGCTGATTTACAGAGTTCAGAGAAGAGGTTAGGGAGCGAGTCATCATCTGCAATATGATTGGATGAAACTGTTTCTGAAGAGACGGCTGTTCGGGAGTCAGAATGTGTGTGTGTGTGTGTGCGTGCGTGCACGTGAGAGTGAGACCTGGTTGCTGTGGAAACACGGAGCAAGAGAGGGCATGTGGTGGAGACAATCGCAACGACCATATATGGAGCTGGTTTCTTGTTTAGCAGTCTGGCGGAACACTGAGATGATGGTACCGCTTTCTGATTGGTCGGCTGCAGACAGGTGACAGACAGGCAGAATGTTAACAGGTTCTAAGAACTGTCTGGGTTCCATTCTGAGGTTCTGTCTGTCTGGGTTAGAGCTAGGCAATATGGACAAAAAGCTATATGTGAACGACCGGCTCGATTCGGTCTTATGTAGCAAAATTTGAATTTTTGTTTTTTACATTGGATAAGAGTGGAGACTCAGAGTTAGAAAATTGTATATCATACACTACAGTTGAGGAACAATGGGGAAGTAATTGTGCTTTGAAAGTTTATAAACTTGTAACCTCACTTTTGAGAAAATGGCCCTTGAATGTTTTGGTCCACCCATTCTTTGTCTCCACCCATTCAGCATCGTTCACACCCTCTTAAGCCCTAGCCCCACCCATCTCTTTAAGGATTCACACGTGAGGCCATGTACTAAACAAACAAAGATTTCAAGACTAAAGGCTTGAATTGTTTTTATACTACGTCTTTCAACATTTCTGTAGACCGATGTCGCAGTGACGTCATGAACATTCTATTGTCGTCCAACATCAAACTTGTCGTTGTCGTTATGAAAAAGTATAAACACCAAAAACGACAGGCTGCATGACATCAGCAACCTGGTGGTCCAAAATAGCATAACTGGTGTATTTTAACACCAACAAACCCATTTATATTCATTATTACAGGAAAATAAACTCACAACAAGATCAGTATTTACAGGTTAATGGCGAGCTACTTACAGAAAATAGCTTATGGTTGTGAGTGTGACGAATTAAAATCAGGGCATTCTACCAGAGGTAATTTTAGAACTTGGACACTGTCTCGTTGGCCTAACGTTTCTACAGTCAACTGGTTTAACGTTCTCAGGTTCGATGTTCTGTAGACAGCTGTTACTGTCTGAGGTCGGACACTGAAATAGCTGCTGTGATACTGGACTGAGTATACCTGCCCTTGTGTTCTCTCTACATGGAGAGAACAGACTTAGAGGGATATCTCCAAACCTTCAGCCTGGAAAAACAACCTTTTAACACTGGTTTTATTTTTTAAACAGGTTAATTTAATACGATCCTATATACACCCACACTCTCTACCTCTTTCTGTCCCTCCCTCCATCTCTTGCCATCTCTCTCTATCTCTCTCCCTCCTTCCCTCTCCTTCCATCTCTTCCCATCTCCCTCCTTCCCTCTCCTTCCATCTCTTCCCATCTCTCTCCTTCCCACTCCCTCCTTCCATCTCTCACCATCTCTCACTCTCCATCCCTCTCTCCCTTCATCTTTTATTCCAGCCATACAATTCTAATTAGCTCAGCGGTTAACAAATTTGAACTCCCTCAATGGCTCATAACCTGAGCATCAGCTGTGTGTGTGTGTGTGTGTGTGTGTGTGTGTGTGTGTGTGTGTATACATGCACGCATGCGAGTGCTGCATTCAACCGCAGCACGGTGATCCATGCAGTGCAAAAAAAAATGTAACATATGTTTTAAGTTTAAATGTTACAACAAACCTATAGCTAAGTTTTTGTTCTTTGGAGTTATTAAATACTTTTTGATTAGGGTCACAACATATTATGCACATCTGCAAGCATAGCAGCAAAGGCTGGACACATATTATTTATCTATTTTGTTTTAATATGTTAAAATGATATATACAGCATCATATGCACATAAGTGAACGTTAAAAAGGGCCATATTTTTTCTAATAAAATAATGGCCAGTTTGGGTTGCAGTTGCACGCTTTTTATTTTGTAAAAACAAATAGCCAATGTCTGGCCCGCGAATTCGTTGTGTTTTTTCAATATGGTCCGTGCGTTGATTGAGTTAGACACCCCAGGGCTAGCGTATCTATTTATGTAGCTAGCTATTTATTTAGCAAGCTAAAAACACGGAGCCTATCGTTAGCTAGCTAGCTGCTGGGAGGATGTCATGTCATTGGAGGAGTGGGTGAGTGACCAACTTCTTCCCCTCATATTGTTTTTTTCGGTGGCTACAGCTTGAGATACAAGTGTCATTGGGTTAGCTAGCAAGAAATGTGAATAACTTTGCTAGCTAGTTAGCTATGCTGAACTTGAATGACTGTTATCCACAGTTAGCATATCTCTTAGTTCTCAATCAAATGTATTTGGCATCGATCAAATGGGCGGGAAGGAAGGCAAGATCCCATTTATTTGTCAAAACGTGGGTTGGGACAAGCATTCATTAGCAGTCAAGCTGCAGAAGGACGAGCAGGCTACTATTCCCTCATCGTTTATCAGTGCTAATTTGACGGCCAACTTGCTGAAAAAGTTTGAGAAATGTTTATCTAATATTCCCTCGTTAGATTTTAGCTCATCTCGCTCAGGCTGGCATTATTTGTTGATCATGTTGTTGTTGTTGATGTGCATAACTGAGGGAAAGAGAGCGCCTACCTTTTCATGGTTGTTTGATCAATAGGACTGTAAAGTTCCCAAATGTAAGAGGACTCCCGTGGTGTTTACATATTTGCAGAAATCCATTCAGGTGTATTTTGTGGCTTTTGGTGAATGTGTTCTGATGATCTAAAGTCACGCTGTTGCTACTGCCTGTAAACACACAGTCCAGTTCAAAGTGAATGATGGCAGGCCCTTGTGGCAAATGGCTTATTTGCATATAGGCCTGCTGTCGCTCTGATTAGCTATGGTGCACCGGTCTGCGTAGACTCTGGTCCTGGACAAGACAGATGTTTTTATTAGCTTTTATTTACTGTGTTGTCTATTAATTGTCCAAATGCAATTAATAGACAACACTTTCCCACTCTATATTGATATAGAATTTTCACCAATGCCTTACTCTATGTAATTCCCAAACATTCTAAGAATTTATGAAAACTGTGAAAATGACCATATCTAGGTGCTCGCTTGTCAGAAAATGTTAAAGAAAATGTTATATTCTTCCTGGGGGTGTGCACTACCAGTCAAAAGTTTTAGAACACCTACTCATTCAAGGGTTTTTCTTTTTTTTTACTATTTTCTACATTGTTGAATAATAGTGAAGACATCAAAACTATGAAATAACACATATGGAATCATGTAGTAACCAAAAAAGTGCTAAACAAATCAAAATATATTTTATATTTGAGATTCTTCAAATAGCCACCCTTTGCCTTGATGACAGCATTGCACACTCTTGGCATTCTCTCAACCAGCTTCACCTGGAATGCTTTTTCAACAGTCTTGAAGGAGTTCCCACGTATGCTGAGCACTTGTTGGCTGCTTTTCCTTCACTCTGCGGTCCAACTCATCCCAAACCATCTCAATTGGGTTGAGGTCGGGGGATTGTGGAGGCCAGGTCATCTGATGCAGCACTCCATCACTCTCCTTCTTGGTAAAATAGCCCTTACACAGCCTGGAGGTGTGTTGGGTCATTGTCCTGTTGAAAAACAAATGATAGTCCCACTAAGCCCAAACCAGATGGGATGGCGTATAACTGCAGAATGCTGTGGTAGCCATGCTGGTTAAGTGTGCCTTGAATTCTAAATAAATCAGTGTCACCAGCAAAGCACCCCCACACCATAACACCTCCTCCTCCATGCTTTATGGTGGGAAATACATATGCTGAGATTATCCGTTCACCAACACCACGTCTCACAAAGGCACGGCAGTTGGAACCAGAAATCTCAAATTTGGACTCCAGGCCAAAGGACAAATTTCCACCGGTCTAATGTCCATTGCTCATGTTTCTTGGCCCAAGCAGGTCTCTTCTTCTTATTGGTGTCCTTTAGTAGTGGTTTCTTTGCAGCAATTTGACCATGAAGGCCTGATTCACACAGTCCCCTCTGAACAGTTGATGTTGGGATGTGTCTGTTACTTGAACTATGTGAAGCATTTATTTGGGCTGCAATTTCTGAGGCTGGTAACTCTGATGAACTTATGCTCTGCAGCAGAGGTAACTCTGGGTCTTCCATTCCTGTGGCGGTCCTCATGAGAGCCAGTTTCATCATGGCTCTTGATGGTTTTTACGACTGCCCTTGAAGAAACTTTTAAAGTTCTTGAAATGTTCAGTATTGACTGACCTTCATGTCTTAAAGTAGTGATGTACTGTCATTTCTCTTTGCTTATTTGAGCTGTTCTTGCCATAATATGGACTCGGTCTTTTACCAAATCTGGCTATCTTCTGTATACCCCCCCTACCTTGTCACAACACAACTGATTGGCTCAAACACATTAAGAAGGAAATAAATTCCACAAATTAACTTTTAAGAAGGCACACCTGTTAATTGAAATGCATTCCAGGTGACTACCTCATGAAGCTGGTTGAGAGAATGCCAAGAGTGTGCAAAGCTGTCATCAAGGCAAAAGGTGGCTATTTGAAGAATCTCAAATATAAAATATATTTTGATTTGTTTAACAGTTTTTGGGTTACTACATGATTCCATATGTGTTATTTCATAGTTTTGATGTTTTCACTATTATTCTACAATGTAGACAATAGTAAAAATAAAGAAAACCCCTTGAATGAGTAGGTGTGTCCAAACTGTTGACTGGTAGTGTACATATGTTGTACTGCTAAACTGACTCACCAACGGACCGCTGGCAACAATATAACTATATGTCCCGGCTGGCTTTCAAGACGTATCTTATTCATGTTAAGTAATCTCAGACTCTCTCTCTCTCTCTGCATTCATTCAATTCAAAGGGCTTTATTGGCATGGGAAACATATGTTAACATTGCCAAAGCAAGTGAAATAGATCATAAACAAAAGTGAAATAACAAATCAGAAATTATCAGTAAACATTAAACTCACAAAAGTGTCAAAAGAATAGAGACATAACAAATGGCATATGTCAATGTACAGATGTAATGATGTGCAAATAGTTGAAGTACAAAAGGGAAAAGAAACAGACAGGTAAATATAGTTTATTTACAATGGTGTTTGTGCTTCACTGGTTGCCCTTTTTTTGTGGCAACAGGTCACAAATCTTGCTGCTGTGATGGGACTCTTCTCTAGGTTCATCTCTCTGTAGGTCAGGGGCGGTGTGTTCAATAGGGCGATATGGGCGACGCACTGCCAAACGGGAAAAGGAAGGGATTTTTTTTCTAATCAATTATATCACGGCAACAGTAGTTATCAGTGTTCTAATCTGATCTGACTGCCACTAAATGTCCAATCAGGCTAAAGTCGTGCTTCAAATGCCCCCCCCTTTTGGGGCGATTTCAGTCAGGTTGAAAATCGCCCAGAAGTCTGTCATAGACTCCCATGTAAAATCTATTTTTTTCAAATTTCAGAGCTTTCAATACAATCTCTATGGGTTTCTGAGGGCTTGCACTTACGCGCTTTGCGTCATACGTAACGTAACCATGAACGTAACTAAGAAAATAGCGGGTAGCAGCGTCTCTGTTGCGACCTGCAGTGTGGCGTTATCTTATGTTTTTAATTTGTACACTTAGTGGCGTTATTTTATGTTTTTAATTTGTACACTTAGTTTACAAACATTCTGCCAACCATGGATTTCCAGTGGTGGGTTTTGGACTGATCTTGTTGATCGTGTACATACCCGCTACGAACGGACTAAATAATGAAACGCTGCTGGCAGCGGAATCCAATACAGCAGAACAAACTTCCCTTACCCACCACCTTGCTGATTAATGCCCAGTCACTGAGGGGGAAAGCGGATGAGTTGTCAGCGAATCTGCGCTTCCAACACGAATATCGGGAGGCCTGTTTGCTGGCATTTACTGAGACTTGGCTGGATGACAGAGTCCCGGACAGAGAAGTGGAGCCGGCCGGCTTCACCCTGGTCAGAGCGGACCGCGATCTGACAGTCACAGGGAAAATCGATCCTGGTAAGAGAGCGACTCTGTACCCCGACATTGAACTGCTTTCTGTGTCACTGCGACCTTACTATCTGCCCCGTGAGTTCCCCCAATTGTTTGTTACCGTTGTGTACATTCAACCAAAAGCTAATATAACAAAGGCATCAGAGATTATTTATAATCTGTCACAGAAACTGGAATCCATCTCCCCAGATCAGTCAATAAATGCTTCTGGTATTGACTTATATGCTGCCCCTGTCTTCATGTTGTTGCTGGACATATCTTTTTTAAAATGTGTGTAGGTCACCTAAATCATCAGAAAAATTGCCCCCCCTGAGAATTTTTTCAGGTGCCGCCACTGCTGTAGGTGATGGGTTTGTTCTAGAAGGTTTGGGAATCGCTTCCTTTTAGGTGGTTGTAGAATTTAACTGCTCTTTAACGGCTTGTGATAATTAGCGGGTATCATCCTAATTCTGCTCTGCAATGCATTCTTTGGTGTTTTACGTCAGGGCTGCACGATATATCGTTTCAGCATCGACATTGCGATGTATGCATCCGCAATAGTCACATCGCAGAACGTGCGATTTAGTAAGGTAAACATATATTTATATGCCATTTAGCAGACGCTTTTATCCAAAGCGACTTACAGTCATGCGTGCATACATTTTTTTTATTATAAAAAAAAAAAAAAATTTGTGTATAGGCCTATATATCAGTCTACAATATATATTTTTTAAATGTTAAACTAGCATTATATCTGTCTGATATAATGTAATTTACTCCGATTTATGGGTTATTGGATACACAGTTTATTATTATTCTTATTATTATTATTGTTATCATTTTAAACACGGAGTTCGTTGCTGCACGTGGTTGACATGCAGGCTCTGCTTGCGCGTGACGAAATGATGAGCGAGGAACAGGCAAAAAAGACCGAAATTGAGAATTTGGTTGCAAAAATAAATGCATCGTCAATTATATGGAAATATTTCGGCTACAGACAGGATGATGTTGACCAAAAACAGGTACTTTGTCGAGAGTGCCTTGCAATTGTTGCCGCAACATGAGGCAACACGACCAATTTGTTCGATCATTTAAGGCGGTACCACAAATCTTCGTATGACGGGTGCAAAGCATCTCAATGCCCTCCAAAGCAAAAATCTATTTCGGATGCCTTTGCCAGTATTACACCATACGAGAAAGGTTCCAAACGGCAGAGAGAAATCACAGATTCAATAACATTTCACGTCGCCAAAGACATGGTACCAATTAACACGGTTACCAAAGAGGGTTTTAAAAACATGATCCGGTCGCTTGACAAGCGGTATGTAATGCCATCACGCAACTATTTTTCTCAAGTTACCATCCCAGAGTTGTACGAGAAATGCAAGGCACAAGTTGAAACAGAGCTGTCACAAGTGGAATATTATACAGCAACAACTGACTTGTGGTCCAGCCGGACAACGGAGCCCTAAATAAGTCTGACCGTACACTTTATTAATGAGGACTTCCACCTGAAAGGTCGCTGTTTGTAAACTGCATTTTTCCAAGAGGATCATACATACATCCTGTATTTTTTCATATCGCAATATATATCGCAGAAAAACAAAATATCGCAATGTCAGTTATTTCCAATATCGTGCAACCCTATTTTACGTTGTACACAGAGGATCTTTTTGGGGCGTTTTCACACATAGTTTTCAGCTATAGTTCGAATCAGAGTTCGACTATTGGTTACATTGTATTTTTTTCAGTCAGGTTGGTTTCACAATGCCAAATGTCAAATGAACAAAAATTGCTAAGCAGATCCATGTGTCCATGCAAGCCATTTGTTTATTGGACAAAACATGCTGAAGTTAAATCCATTTATGATAATCATGAAGCATCACTTGTGTGTCCCAATCAGGCATTTATGGTAGAGTGGCCAGACTGAAGTCACTCCTCAGTAAAAGGCACATGACAGCCCGCTTGGAGTTTGGCAAAAGGCACCAGATTCTTTGGTCTGATGAAACCAAGATTGAACTCTTTGGCCTGAATGCCAAGCGTCACATCTGGAGGAAACCTGGCACCATCCCTACGATGAAGCATGGTGGTGGCAGCATCATGCTTTGGGGATGTTTTTCAGCGGCAGGGACTGGGAGACTAATCAGGATCGAGGCAAAGATGAACGGAACAAAGTACAGAGAGATCCTTGATGAAAATCTTCTCCAGATCACTCAGACTAGGGGCGAAGGTTCACCTTCCAACAGGACAACGACCCTAAGCACACTGCCAAGACAACATTTTACATTTACATTTTAGTCATTTAGCAAATGCTCTTATCCAGAGCGACTTACAGTAGTGAGTGAGTACATTTTCATAAATATTTTTCATACTGGTCCCTTGTGGACATCGAAACCCACAACCCTAGCGTTGCAAGTGGCATGCTCTACCAACTGAGCTACACGGGACCACAGGTGTGGCTTCGGGACAAGTCTCTGAATGTCCTTGAGTGGCCCAGCCAGAGCCTGTACTTGAACCTGATCAAACATCTCTGGAGAGACCTGAAAATAGCTGGGCAGCAACGCTCCCCATCCAACCTGACAGAGCTTGAGAGGATCTGCAGAGAAGAATGTGAGCTACTCCCAAAATACAGGTGTGCCAAGCTTGTAGCTTCATACCCAAGAAGACTCGAGGCTGTAATCGCTGCCAAAGGTGCTTCAACAAAGTACTGAGTATTTGATAAATTAGCAAAAGTTGATAAAAAAACAGTTTTTGCTTCATCATTATGGGGTATTGTGTGTAGTTTGAGGGGGGAACAAGTGAATCCATTTTAGAATAAGGCAAAATGTGGAAAAAGTCAAGGGGTCTGAATACTTTCCGAATGCACATCCCCGGTATAGCCCCCGTCTCCCATAATCTTGATCAGATGCGCTCATAAATGCGCTGCTATTCACATAATGTTTCAGAGATATCAGGTTATGATGCTGTGTGGATTTCATAAACCAACAATCATGCGCGACTCTGGTTATTTTTCTGTGTTTGGTCCAGATTGCGTTCTCACCTGAAGCAAACCGCACCACAGTGCGAATTGAATCGGACCCAGACCACACTTTTTGAGCGAACTGCTGTGAATATTTTAGTGCGCTCCGGAGTGCGGATAACGTTTTCGTACCAGTCCAAACAAACCGAACTAATGGGGTAAACGCAGCACAGTTCAGAAATGCCGCACCAAACCAATTTGGTGTGAAAGGACCCTAAGATTTGTAATTGATCATGTATATGTTTTTGCTGTTTGTTCTTTGTTTTAAGGCCAAAAAGATTGGAGAAGTGGTTTATTCCTACCTCTCCATTTTGGATGGATACCGTAGCTCTTCGTGTTTAGTGTGTTTGTTTAGTGTGTTCCAATTTCCCAGAAGTGGTTAGATTCTATGGATTCTTCAATTCTGAAGTACTGTTCCTTATTTTTCCTTAGTGTATTTCTGTACTGTTTTAGTTTTTAACCATAGTGAATTTCTCTCTCTCTCTCTCTCTCTCTCTCTCTCTCTCTCTCTCTCTCTCTCTCTCTCACTCTTTCCCTGTTTCTCCTCTCTCTCTATCGGTCTGCATTTCTCTCTCTCTCTCTCTCTCTCTCTCTATCTATGCATCTCTCTTGACATCTGTGGTCCTCTGTAGCTCAGCTGGTAGAGCACGGCACTTGTAACGCCAAGGTAGTGGGTTCGATCCCCGGGACCACCCATACACAAAATTGTATTCACGCATGACTGTAAGTCGCTTTGGATAAAAGCGTCTGCTAAATGGCATATTATTATTATTATTATTATTATTATCTCTCTCTCTCCATTTAATTGTTCTCCTCTCTCTCTGTATTTCTCTCTCGACATCTGTCTCTCTCTCTCTGCATCACTTGCTCGCTCTCTGCCTCTCTCTCCCTGTTTCTCCTCTCTCTCTGCCTCTCTCTCCCTGTTTCTCCTTTCTCTCCCTCTATTTCTCTATGTTTCTATCTCTCTCTGCATCTCTTTCTCTCAGCATCTCTCTCTCGCTCTACCCCAACACTTGCCACACTGGCCCTGGTGTACGTCATAGTATACGCAAGCAGCCCTACCGCCTATGGGTGCTCTGTAATGTGTAGTGTACCGCGCGCTCTGCTCGCTCTCCCATTCAATAGAATTATTAACGGAGCTGTTAGCTCGGAAAGTGCCGGTCTCGCTGCTCTACTTTTCTCCCTCTCGCCTCCCTCTCTTTTTTGGAATAACACTGTGTTTTCATCATGCTTGAAGTTGAAGGTAGGGCTTGCTTTAATTTTTATCACACATCTTTCTGTTGCTATTTTAACTGACAATTGAGCGAAATTATGCCGCGATGCTTTACCGTTCTCTCCTTGTTGTTCCCATAGGGTTCCTTTACAATCGAGGATGGATTCGTAACGAAATGCGATGTATGGTTGTAACCGTTAGTAGATTATAATACAATTGGATATTCGAGTAGATGAATAACTGAGAAGAATACAAAATGTGCTCCTTTATTGCGTATTGTTTAAAGGTGGGTCTACAGTGTGCGTAATGGTGAGGCTGGATTTCATCAATGGAGCCGCTCTGTGCATTTAAATTGGCGTGTAGCCTACACAATAGCGACGTCCAATGCTGGATAGAGACTTTTACTATGTTGGTATCCACAAATTGAGACAATAGAAGAGGCTAGTTAGTTAGTGTTCAAGTAGGTTGTGTGTAGCCTATTGACGTTTATGAAAAATATATTTGCACACAGGTGAGGACTTGTGATATTGCGCTCTGTGGCTCTGAGACCCCAGTGACGTCGTCTTCACTTGAATCCTGAAAAAGATCAGTTAAACTGAACTAGTCCATGGCCCTAAGAGATGGGCTTGGTTTAGGGGCAGTTTGGGGGAGAGGTGAGAGATTTTGGAAACAGGCCGGGTTTGGGATCATAAGGAGAGAGGTGTTTGGTTTAGGGGGAGAGAGTGGGGAGGGGGAGAGGGCTTGCTCAGGGGTAGAGGGGACGGAGGGGTAGAGTAAGGAAGGAGATGGGGAGAGGAATCTAACACTGATAGAGGCTTACCAGACTAAGGATATGATGGGCTTGGTTCAGGAAGGACATCATCAAAGAGAGAAAATCTATAGAGAGATGGTAGGAGAGAGAGGGGGGAGAGGAACTTCAAAGAGAAAGTAATCTCTCTTGGACAGATTCTCGTGGACATGAAACGGTGAGAAAGGAAATTACAAACTTTCTCGAAATAATTTTAATAAGAGAGAGCAGTGTTAGTTAGATACTGGTTTCTCCCTCAGGTCTGTGTTGTCATGAGTTCATTCTGAATTTTCTTCAATTTACGACACTACTGCTACTACTACTAATACTACTGCTGCTGCTGCTACTGCTACTACTACTGCTACTACTACTAATTATACTACTACTACTGCTGCTACTACTACTACTGCTGCTACTATAACTACTGCTACTACTACTAATTATACTACTACTACTACTGCTGCTACTACCACTACTGCTGCTACTATAACTACTGCTACTACTACTAATTATACTACTACTACTGCTACTACTACTAATTATACTACTACTACTGCTGCTACTACTACTACTACTACTACTACTACTACTACTACTACTACTACTACTACTACTACTTATTCTACTACTTATTCTACTACTACCACCACTGCTGCTAATGCTACTACTACTACTACTACTACTACTACTACTACTACTACTACTACTACTACTACTACAACTACTACTACTACTACTGCTGCTGCTACTACTACTACTACTGCTACTACTACTACTACTGCTGCTGCTGCTGCTACTACTACTACTACTACTGCTACTACTACTGCAACTACAACAACTACTACTACTACTACCACTACTGCTGCTGCTACTACTACTACTACTGCTACTACTGCTACTACTACTGCAACTACAACTACTGCTACTGCTACTACTACTACTACTACTACTACTACTGCTACTACTACTGCTACTACTGCTACTACTGCAACTACAACTACTGCTGCTGCTACTACTACTGCTGCTGCTACTACTACTACTACTACTACTACTACTACTACTACTGCTACTACTTCTACTACTACTTCTACTACTTATTCTACTACTACTACCTCTACTACTGCTACTGCTACTACTACTACTTCTACTGCTTCTACTACTACTTCTACTGCTACTACTACTACTTCTACTGCTTCTACTACTACTGCTGCTACTACTACTACTTCTACTACTACTACTACTACCGCTGCTACTACTACTACTACTACAGTGAGGGAAAAAAGTATTTGATCCCCTGCTGATTTTGTACGTTTGCCCACTGACAAAGAAGTGATCAGTCTATAATTTTAATGGTAGGTTTATTTGAACAGTGAGAGACAGAATAACAACAACAAAAATCCAGAAAAAAACGCATGTCAAAAATGTTATAAATTGATTTGCATTTTAATGAGGGAAATAAGTATTTGACCCCCTCTCAATCAGAATGATTTCTGGCTCCCAGGTGTCTTTTATACAGGTAAGGAGCTGAGATTAGGAGCACACTCTTAAAATTGAGTGCTCCTAATCTCAGTTTGTTACCTGTATAAAAGACACCTGTCCACAGAAGCAATCAATCAATCAGATTCCAAACTCTCCACCATGGCCTAGACCAAAGAGCTCTCCAAGGATGTCAGGGACAAGATTGTAGACCTACACAAGGCTGGAATGGGCTACAAGACCATCACCAAGCAGCTTGGTGAGAAGGTGACAACAGTTGATGCGATTATTCACAAATGGAAGAAACACGAAAGAACTGTCAATCTCCCTCGGCCTGGGGCTCCATGCAAGATCTCACCTCGTGGAGTTGCAATGATCATGAGAACGGTGAGGAATCAGCCCAGATCTACACGGGAGGATCTTGTCAATGATCTCAAGGCAGCTGGGACCATAGTCACCATGAAAAAATTGGTAACACACTACGCCGTGAAGGACTGAAATCCTGCAGCGCCCGCAAGGTCCCCCTGCTCAAGAAAGCACATATACAGGACCGTCTGAAGTTTGCCGATGAACATCTGAATGATTCAGAGGAGAACTGGGTGAAAGTGTTGTGGTCAGACGAGACCAAAATTGAGCTCTTTGGCATCAACTCAACTCGCCGTGTTTGGAGGAGGAGGAATGCTGCCTATGACCCCAAGAACACCATCCCCACCGTCAAACATGGAGGTGGAAACATTATGCTTTGGGGGTGTTTTTCTGCCAAGGGGACAGGACAACTTCACCGCATCAAAGGGACGATGGAGGGGGCCATGTACCGTCAAATCTTGGGTGAGATCCTCCTTCCCTCAGCCAGGGTATTGAAAATGGGTCGTGGATGGGTATTCCAGCATGACAATGACCCAAAACACACGGCCAAGGCAACAAAGGAGTGGCTCAAGAAGAAGCACATTAAGGTCCTGGAGTGGCCTAGCCAGTCTCCAGACCTTAATCCCATAGAAAATCTGTGGAGGGAGCTGAAGGTTCGAGTTGCCAAACGTCAGCCTCAACCTTAATGACTTGGAGAAGATCTGCAAAGAGGAGTGGGACAAAATCCCTCCTGAGATGTGTGCAAACCTGGTGGCCAACTACAAGAAACGTCTGACCTCTGTGATTGCCAACAAGGGTTTTGCCACCAAGTACTAAGTCATGTTTTGCAGAGGGGTCAAATACTTATTTCCCTCATTAAAATGCAAATCAATATATTACATTTTTGACATGCGTTTTTCTGGATTTTTTTGTTGTTATTCTGTCTCTCACTGTTCAAATAAACCTACCATTAAAATTATAGACTGATCATGTCTTTGCCAGTGGGCAAACGTACGGAATCAGCAGGGATCAAATACTTTTTTCCCTCACTGTGTACTACTACTACTTCTACTGCTGCTCTTGTCCAGAGCGACTTACAGTTATTTAGTGCATACATTTTTCATACTGGCCCCCCGTGGGAATCGAACCCACAACCCTGGCGTTGAAAGCGCCATGCTCTACCAACTGAGCTACAGGAGGCCCCAACGTTGCAAAAAGGTTTTTTCTAAGCTTTTCTATGACGTGAACTAATTAATAGGTCTGGTAAACATGTTCGGTTCTTCTGCTTTGAAAGTGGAGGCGCCAGATTGAAAATACTGTGGCAAATGTAGTCTCGCCACATGTTTTCCGCCAGTTCTGATACTGCTACTTTTACAATGTCAGTTATATCACACCATTGTTGTGAACTTGTATTCCAATTTGTTGGCACAGGGCAGGTAAGTGTGACGTGGTCTAGGAAAACAAGCTGCATTGACAAACCTGGGTTTATTTTGGACTGAATGAAGGATCAGTTTTGTGGGTTTCTATTGTGGCGAATTATTATTAATGAACTGTAGAGTTTAATGGACTATGAGGTAGAACTGGGTTAATCAAGAGCATAAAGTTAGAATTGTTTGTTACTGGGCCAGGAATTGTATTGGGTCATTTAATTTCACTGTGTGGGTGAGTAGAGAGGGAATCTGCCCTAGGGTCAGATTGCTTGTTCTTACTTAGATCCATGGTTGTCTTATCATATCAAAGACTGAAACTGGCTTGGGCCGTTTGTTTTTGTCTTCAAACACAGTGAAAAGAGCCAGGGTTGAACAGAGTTTAAACTAAACATGAGTGTTTTTGCAAGATAAGGTTGATTGATTGTAGTACTCTGAACTTAATGAAAGTTGAGTTTAGCCGCTCTCAGAGACAAAGGAAGTGGGCGGAGCAATAAAAGAACGGGAAAACTGAAGAGGACTATATAAGATGGAGGGAAACCGTAAGGGGGTGTGCCACTGCAGACTGGTATCGGCTTTGTTGAAAACTTTAATAAAGTCATTTTCTTGATGCAACAAAAACTCTGTAAGACCTTATTTGTAATATAGTATAGTGGTTATTTTCCACAACACTATTCCTCCACCTCCTCTCCTCCACCTCCTCTCCTCCACCTCCTCTCCTCCACCTCCTCTCCTCCACCTCTCCTCCACCTCCTCTCCTCCACCTCCTCTCCTCCACCTCCTCTCCTCCTCCTCTTCTCCTCTCCTCCACCTCCTCTCCTCCACCTCTCCTCCACCTCCTCTCCTCCACCTCTCCTCCACCTCCTCTCTTCCATCTCCTCTCCTCCACCTCCTCTCCTCCACCCCTTCTCCTCCACCTCTTCTCCTCCTCCTCTTGTCCTCCACCTCCTCCTCTCCTCCTCTCCTCCACCTCCTCTCCTCCTCTCCTCCACCTCTCCTCCTCCTCTCCACCTCCTCCTCCTCTCCTCCACCTCCTCTTCTCCTCCTCCTCCTCTCCTCCACCTCTCCTCCACCTCCTCTCCTCCACCTCTCCTCCTCCTCTCCACCTCTCCTCCTCCTCTCCACCTCCTCCTCCTCTCCTCCACCTCTTCTCCTCCTCTTCTCCTCCTCCTCCTCTCCTCCACCTCCTCTTCTCCTCCTCCTCCTCTCCTCCACCTCCTCTCGTCCTCCTCTTCTCCTCCACCTCCTCTCCTCCTCCTCCTCTCCTCAACCTCTTCTCATCTCTATGGATATGAAGGGAGAGCGAGTAGGTTGTTCTGAGACAGACGCAAATAGAGAGTGCTTTTTAAACTGTATTCACTGACTGACTTTTACCCACTTCTCTCACTCATCCTCTCTCTTTTACCTACTTCTCTCACCCATCCTCTCTCTTTTATACCCTTCTCTTGTTCCATCCTTCTCTCAATTACTTTCCAT
>NC_059218.1:44303502-44336002 GCF_020615455.1 Coregonus clupeaformis | reverse complement strand
CACAATAGATGTTGTTGTTTGTCTTTTATTGTATTGATGAAACAATAAGAGAAACAGCAAACCAGACACAATCTCTCTCTATCTATCTATACACACTACCAGTCAAAAGTTTGGACACACCTACTCATTCAAGGGTTTTTCTTTCTTTTTAGTATTTTCTACATTGTAGAATAATAGTGAAGACATCAAAACTATGAAATAACACATATGGAATCATGTAGTAACCAAAAAAGTGTTAAACAAATCAAAATATATTTTAGATTTTTCAAAGTAGCCACTTTGCCTTGATGACAGCTTTGCACACTCTTGACATTCTTTCAACCAGCTTCATGAGGTGGTCACCTGGAATGCATTTCAATTAACAGGTGTGCCTTCTTAAAAGTTAATTTGTCTAATTTCTTTCCTTTTTAATGCGTTTGAGCCAATCAGTTGTGTTGTGACAAGGTAGGGGTGGTATACAGAAGATAGCCCTAGTTGGTAAAAGACCAAGTCCATATTATGGCAAGAACAGCTCAAATAAGCAAAGATAAACGACAGATTTCAAGAACTTTTAACGTTTCTTCAAGTGCAGTCGCAAAAACCATCAAGCACTATGATGGAACTGGCTCTCATGAGGACCGCCACAGGAAAGGAAGACCCAGAATTACCTCTGCTGCATAGGATAAGTTCATTAGAGTTAACTGCACCTCAGATTGCAGCCCAAATGAATGCTTCACAGAGTTCAAGTAACAGACACATCTCAACATCAACTGTTCAGAGGAGACTGCGTGAATCAGGCCTTCATGGTCAAATTGCTGCAAAGAAACCACTACTAAAGGACACCAATAAGAAGAAGAGACTTGCTTGGGCCAAGAAACACGAGCAATGGACATTAGACCGGTGGAAATCTGTCCTTTTGGTCTGATGAGTCCAAATTTGGGATTTTTGGTTCCAACCGCCGTGTCTTTGACGCAGAGTAGGTGAACTGATGCTCTCCGCATGTGTGGTTCCCACCGTGAAGCATGGAGGAGGAGGTGTTATGGTGTCGGGGTGCTTTGCTGGTGACACTGTCTGTGATTTATTTAGAATTCAAGGCACACTTAACCAGCATGGCTACCACAGCATTCTGCAGCGATACGCCATCCCATCTTGTTTGCGCTTAGTGGGTGTATCATTTGTTTTCAACAGGACAATGACCCAAAACACACCTCCAGGCTGTGTAAGGGCTATTTGACCAAGAAGGAGAGTGATGGAGTGCTGCATCAGATGACCTGGCCTTCACAATCCCCCGACCTCAACCCAATTGAGCTGGTTTGGGATGAGTTGGACCGCAGAGTGAAGGAAAAGCAGCCAACAAGTGCTCAGCATATGTGGGAACTCCTTCAAGATTGTTGGAAAAGCATTCCTCATGAAGCTGGTTGAGTGTGCAAAGCTGTCATCAAGGCAAAGGGTGGCTACTTTGAAGAATCTAAAATATATTTTGATTTGTTTAACACTTTTTTGGTTACTACATGATTCCATATGTGTTATTTCATAGTTTTGATGTCTTCACCATTATTCTAGAATGTAGAAGATAGTAAAAATAAAGAAAAACCCTTGAATGAGTAGGTGTCCAAACTTTTGACTGGTAGTGTATATTCTCTCTCTCTCTCTCTTTCTCTCTCTTTCATCTAATGTCTTGGTTTGCTGCGGTCTCTGTTCTCTATGTATTTTATTTTATTTGTTGTCCATGTATTTTATTGTATTTGTTTCTTTTGTCGATGGGTCATTCATTTATTTTCTCTTGTCATTTCATTTTCATGTGTTTTATTTCCTAACCATTATCATTATCATTGTTCATTATCATTGTTCATGTGTCCGTTTCATATGGCGGTATGTTTTGTTCAAGGCGGTGTTATTTAATCCTGGTCCTGGTGACCCAAAGGGGTCATTTGCACATTTTAGTTTTTGCCCTAGCACACTATCACACTTGATTCAAATAATCAGCTCATCATCAAGCCGGTAGTTAATCAGGTGTGTAGTGCAAGGGCAAAAAACGAAATGTGTACCGTTTGGGTCCCCAGGACCAGGATTGGGAAACACTGGTTTATATTTTTGGGGGGGGTAAACATTGTACATGTAGTTGTCTCTCCATACTCATTCACAACCCCTTAACACCACTAACAGTATTATTTCATGCATTCTTAAATCGTATTATTAGTAATATTAATAATAATAATCGTATTAGTAATAATATCGTAGGTATTATTATGATGAGTGTACTATGTATTAAATACATCAACAGTCAGATTTGTCTCCGTCTTTCCCAGAATTTCGAACTTCGTAAGCAAGTAGAATTACTTTCCCAGCATGTGTTTGTGTGTGTCTCCTAGGAGTTCCTGGCTGGGAGGAGTGTTTCAGTGAGATAACAGTGGTGAAACTGCAAACACACTTTCTCTTCCTCTCTTCTTCTCTCCTATTATAGGTTTTACACACACACACACACACACACACACATTCTCTGTCCGTCTGTCGGTGCCATCCGCCCCGGTAGATCTGCATGAAAGAGTTTTAATTAATTTGAGTTTTAATTTATATGATGGCTGTTTTTTGTACTCCACTCCTCTCTACCTGCAGTTGAGATGAAGCTGTTGGTCCTCAATAAACACCTCCTTTAATAAAACCCATCGATCGATCGATCAGAAAGTCTATCACTTATTGATCCGTTGGGCTGTTTCCCAAATGTAACCCTATTCCCTATGACCAGTAAACGTAGTGTAGGGTGCCATTTGGAACGTAGCCTCGGTCTGTTGTGTGACAGTGACTGTAGTCAGAGCAGCAGTGGTTTCAGTCATAGATAGTTGATAGTCATCACAATCTTACGTTTTTTAATCCTAGTTGTTTTAGTGGTTTATTGAACAGTGCACTCTTAGAAAAAAAGGATCCAAAAGGGTTCTTCGACTGTTTCCATAGAAACCTCCACGTGGAACCCACAATGATTCTACCTGGAACCAAGAGGGTTCTACCTGGAACCAAAAAGGATTCTTCAAAGGATTCTCCTATCGGGACAGCCAAATAACCGTTTTAGATTCTAGATAGATAGCACCTTTTTTGCTAAGGGTGTTTTCACAATTGGTCTCTTTCAGACAATTTTTGTAAACTCAGTGCGGTTCGCTTATTTTTTTGTGCAATGTGAGCACTCCAATGGAACTCAGACCTCTCAATAGAGCCCCTGAAGCAAACCGAACTGAGACCATCTCGAGAGGTGGTCTGAGTTCGGTTCGCTTGAATTCAATCAATCAATCAATCAAATGTATTTATAAAGCCCTTTTTACATCAGCAGATGTCACATAGTGCTATACAGAAACCCAGCCTAAAACCCCAAACAGCAAGCAATGCAGATGTAGAAGCACGGTGGCTAGGAAAAACTTCCTAGAAAGGCAGAAACCTAGGAAGAAACCTAGAGAGGAACCAGACTCTGAGGGGTGGCCATTCCCCTTCTGGCTGTGCCGGGTGGAGATTATAACAGTACATGGCCATTAAGGCCAGATTTTTCAAACGTTCATAGATGACCAGCAGGGTCAAATAATAATCACAGTGGTTGTAGAGGTTGCAACAGGTCAGTACATCAGGAGTAAATGTCACTTGGCTTTTCATAGCCGGGCATTTAGAGGTTGAAATAGCAGGTGCGGTAGAGAGAGAGAGAGTTGAAAACAGCAGGTCTGGGACAAGGTAGCACGTCCGGTGAACAGGTCAGGGTTCCATAGCCGCAGGCAGAAGAGTTGAAACTGGAGCAGCAGCACGACCAGGTGGACTGCGGACAGCCAGGAGTCATCAGGCCAGGTAGTCCTGAGGCATGGTCCTAGGGTTCAGGTCCTCCGGGAGGGGAGGGAGGGAGAGAGAGAATTAGAGGGAGCATACTTAAATTCACACAGGACACCAGATAAGGCAGGAGAATAACACCAGATATAGCAGACTGACCCTAGCCCCCCGGCACATAGACTATTGCAGCATAGATACTGGAGGCTGAGACGGGGGGGTCTGGAGACACTGTGGCCCTGTCCGACGATACCCCCGGACAGGACCAACCAGGCAGGATATAACCCCACCCACTTTGCCAAAGCACAGCCCCCACACCACCAGAGGGATATCAACAGACCACCAACCTACTACCCTGAGACAAGGCTGAGTATAGCCCTCAAATATCTCCTCCACTCAACAAGCCTGAGGGGGCGACAAACCGGACAGGAAGATCACGTCAGTGACTCAACCCACTCAAGTGATGCACCCCTCATAGGGATGGCATGGAAAGCACCAGTAAGCCAGTGACTCAGCCCCCGTAATATGGTCAGAGTCAGAGAATCCCAATGGAGAGACGGGAACCGGCCAGGCAGAGACAGCAAGGGCGGTTTGTCGCTCCAGTGCCTTGCCGTTCACCTTCGCAACCCTGGGCCAGACTACACTCAATCATAGGACCTACTGAAGAGATGAGTCTTCAGTAAAGACTTAAAGGTCGAGACCGAGTCTGCGTCTCTCACATGGATCGGCAGACCATTCCATAAAAATTTAGCGCTATAGGAGAAAGCCCTGCCTCCAGCTGTTTGCTTAGAAATTCTAGGGACAATAAGGAGGCCTGCGTCTTGTGACCGTAGCGTATGTGTAGGTATGTACGGCTGGACCAAATCAGAGATATAGGTAGGAGCAAGCCCATGTAATGCTTTTGTAGGTTAGCAGTAAAATCTTGAAATCAGCCCTAGCCTTAACAGGAAGCCAGTGTAGAGAGGCTATGGTTCCCTTTTATAGGGCAATTTAAACACATCTCCCCAGGTTTGTTTGTTTAATTATTCCAGCACCACACACTACACTACTGCAACACATTTTCCCATAAACCCTCACGTTGGTGCCACAAAAGAGAGATGATGATGATGTGCAGGTTTGCGGGAAAAAACGTTTGTTCTGTTTTTGGATATTGATTAACGATTGTCAAGGATACACAGAAATTCCAAAATATGTGTGGAGTTTTTAGTTCAGATTATTTGTTTGCAATATGTGATCTATAGGCTGGGAGCTTCATAAGCGGTTTATTCGATTGTGTGGTTTGAATAGTGAGAAGACAGCATAATTGGTCAGAATCACAACAGGTAGCAGCCTACATTTTTCAATTGGATGTACAATTTTCTATTACAGCATTATTTAATCTGCAGTTATTCTTCTGCTGTTTTATTCGTAAAGTATTCAAACCCCTTGACTTTTTCCACATTTTGTTACGTTACAGCCTTATTCTAAAATGTATTAAAACGTTTTATTTCCTCATCAATCTACACACAATACCCCATAATGACAAAGCAAAAACAGGTTTTTATAAAATGTTGCAAATGTATAAAACCCCCCCTGAAATATCACATTTCCATAAGTATTCAGACCCTTTACTCAGTACTTTGTTGAAGCACCTTTGGCAACGATTACAGCCTCAAGTCTTCTTGGGTATGACGCTACACGCTTGGCACACCTGTATTTGGGGAGTTTCTCCCATTCTTCTCTGCAGATCCTCTCAAGCTCTGTTAGGTTGGATGGGGAGCGTCGCTGCACAGCTATTTTCAGGTATCTCCAGAGATGTTCGATCAGGTTCAAGTCCAGGCTCTGGTTGGGCCACTCAAGGACATTCAGAGACTTGTCTCGAAGCCACTTCTGTGTTGTCTTGGCTGTGTGCTTAGGGTTGTTGTCCTGTTGGAAGGTAAACCTTCGCCCCAGTCTGAGGTCCTGAGCGCTCTGGAGCAGGTTTTCATCAAGGATCTCTCTGTACTTTGCTCCGTTCATCTTTCCCTCCATCCTGACTATTCTCCCAGTCCCTGCCACTGAAAAACATCCTCACAACATGATGCTGCCACCACCATGTTTCACTGTAGGGTTCACCAGGTTTCCTCCAGACGTGACACATTCTGGCCAAAGAGTTCAATCTTGGTTTCATCAGACCAGAGAATCTTGTTTCTCATGTTCTGAGAGTCTTTAGGTGCCTTTTGGCAAACTCCAAGCGGGCTGTCATTTGCCTTTTACTGAGGAGTGGCTTCCGTCTGGCCACTCTACCATAAAGGCCTGATTGGCGTAGTGCTGCAGAGATGGTTGCCCTTCTGGAAGGTTCTCCCAACTCCACAGAGGAACTCTGGAGCTCTGTCAGAGTGACCATTGGGTTCTAGGTCACCTCCCTGACCAAGGCCCTTCTCCCCTGATTGCTCAGTTTGGCCGGGTGGCCAGCTCTAGGAAGAGTCTTAGTGGTTCCAAACTTGTTCCATTTAAGAATGATGGATACATTTTTTGGTACCCTTCCCCAGATCTGTGCCTCGATACAATCCTGTTTCGAAGCTCTACGGACAATTCCTTCAACCTCATGGCTTGGTTTTTGCTCTGACATGCGCTGTCAACTGTGGGACCTTAGATAGACAGGCGTGTGTCTTTCCAAATAATGTCCAATCAATTTACCACAGGTGGACTCCAATCAAGTTGTAGAAACATCTCAAGGGTGATCAATAGAAACAGGATGCACCATGAGTTCAATTTCGAGTCTCATAACAAAGGGTCTGAATACTTATGTAAATAAGGTATTTCTGTTTCTTATTTTTTTAAATAAATGAGCAAAAATGTCAAAACAACTGTTGCTTTGTCATTACAGGGTATTTTGTGTAGATTCATGACAGGAAAAAAAAGTAATTTAATCCATTTGAGAATAAGTCTGTAACCTAACAAAATGTGGAAAAAGTCAAGGGGTCTGAATACTTTCCGAAGGCACTGTATGTGAAAACACCCTAAGAGTTTGGTTGTGTGTGAGGTGGGCTGTAGCCCAGAATGGTCTTGGTGTGCGTGCCAAATGGCACCCTATTCCCTATATAGTGCACTACTTTTGACCAGGGCCCAGCACTATGGGGGAATAGAGCCATTTGGATTCACCCTCTGTCTGTTGCAGCAGCTCTCTCCAGACCTCTATCGACTAAACTGCCTGCACTCACTTCTCTCTCTCTCTCTCCCTCTCTCTCTCTCTCTCTCCCCACCTGTCTCTCTCTGTCACTCTCTCTGTTTCTCTCCCCCTCTCTCTCCCCCCTCTCTCCCCCCTCTCTCTCTCTCTCTCTCCCCCTCTCTCTCCCCCTCTCTCTCTCTGTTTCTCTCCCCCTCTCTCTCCCCCTCTCTCTCCCCCTCTCGCTCTGTTTCTCTCCCCCTCTCTCTCCCCCTCTCTCTCCCCCTCTCTCTCTGTTTCTCTCACCCTCTCTCTCCCCCTCTCTCTCCCCCTCTCTCTCTGTTTCTCTCCCTCCCCCTCTCTCTCCCCCTCTCTCTCCCCCTCTCTCTCTGTTTCTCTCCCCCTCTCTCCCCCTCTCTCTCCCCCTCTCTCTCTGTTTCTCTCCCCTCTCTCTCCCCCTCTCTCTCCCCCTCTCTCTCTCTGTTTCTCTCCCCCTCTCTCTCCCCCCTCTCTCCCCCTCTCTCTCTGTTTCTCTCCCCCTCTCTCTCCCCCTCTCTCTCTGTTTCTCTCCCCCTCTCTCTCCCCCTCTCTCTCCCCCCCTCTCTCTGTTTCTCTCCCCCTCTCTCTCCCCCTCTCTCTCCCCCTCTCTCTCTGTTTCTCTCCCCCTCTCTCTCCCCCTCTCTCTCCCCCTCTCTCTCTCTTTATCCCTCCATCTCTCTGAGGAGAAGAAAACAGTAGGCTGAACCCCTAGCTCTCCCAACCTGGAGACAGGAAGGATATACAGTATGTCCTTATATGGGCTTTCTCGGCTCGCTGGAAGTGTCATAAGCGCTGCTCTCTTGGAACAGTTTCCATAGCAACAGTATTTTGTTTCCCTCGGTGACAGGGATGGAAGCAGCGAGAGAGAGAAAAGATAGAACTAGAGCGAGAGAGAGAACAAGAGAATGAGAGAGAAAGAACAGAACAGGAAGAACGATGGAAGAAAAGTTTTGTCAACAAAGGATCTACTATTTTTGTAAGTGTAGCTAGATCGGCTCTCTGCAGAGCACAAAGAGTAAAGTTTTTCATATGACTCACTGACTGACTGACTCACTGACTGACTGACTGACTCACTGACTGACTGACTGACTGACTGACTGACTCACTGACTGACTGACTCACTGACTGACTGACTGACTGACTGACTGACTCACTGACTGACTGACTCACTGACTGACTGACTGACTGACTCACTGACTGCCTCACTGACTGCCTCACTGACTGACTGACTGACTCACTGACTGACTCACTGACTCACTGACTCACTGACTCACTGACTGCCTCACTGACTGACTGACTGACTCACTGACTGACTGACTGACTCACTGACTGACTCACTGACTGACTCACTGACTGACTCACTGACTGACTCACTGACTGACTGACCTGTTACATAACCACAGCACTACAGATGTTGATTTTAGGAACACAAACGACAACAGGATGTGTATTTATTTAGTCCTTCCTGTCATATTTCTTAACATCTGGGGGTTGATCCGGAAGGTGAAACATTGAATATGATCAACCTGAGAACCGTACAGAACATTCAGGTAGAAACACAACATATAGAACAGACAGACATTCTTGGAATGGAAATGGCTTCCTGTCCTCGTCTTCTTTCCTGCGCTGACGTGTTTGATTGACAGGTTAGAGAAAACACCAGGCACAGCAGGCTTCCTCCGTGTAGCTTTCACCTGTCCTGTGTTGTTCTGATCAGTGCAGAGGGAAGACAGGAAACTGATTTGGGTCAATCTCAGTACGTCAATCATGAGGTCTCTTCTACAGTCAATATGACAGTCAACCTTTAAAGAGTTGCTGTCTTCTCACCTTTAAAGAGTTGCTGTCTTCTCACCTTTAAAGCGTTGCTGTCTTCTCACCTTTAAAGAGTTGCTGTCATCTCACCTTTAAAGAGTTGCTGTCGTCTCACCTTTAAAGAGTTGCTGTCTTCTCACCTTTAAAGTGTTGCTGTCTTCTCACCTTTAAAGCGTTGCTGTCTTCTCACCTTTAAAGTGTTGCTGTCTTCTCACCTTTAAAGCGTTGCTGTCTTCTCACCTTTAAAGCGTTGCTGTCTTCTCACCTTTAAAGCGTTGCTGTCTTCTCACCTTTAAAGCGTTGCTGTCTTCTCACCTTTAAAGCGTTGCTGTCTTCTCACCTTTAAAGCGTTGCTGTCTTCTCACCTTTAAAGCGTTGCTGTCTTCTCACACCTAGAAAAGTGTGGTTTCTTATTATTCTCTCTCACAAGGACCCAAGGACCCTCACCTTAGTGCCTCTGACGGACAGACAGAGAGGAGAGGAGACTGGGAGAGGAGATGGAGAGATGAGGGTAGACAGAGAGAGGAGAGGAGACTGGGAGAGGAGATGGAGAGATGAGGGTAGACAGAGAGAGGAGAGGAGAGGAGACTGGGAGAGGAGATGGAGAGATGAGGGTAGACAGAGAGAGGAGAGGAGACTGGGAGAGGAGATGGAGAGATGAGGGTAGACAGAGAGAGGAGAGGAGACTGTGAGAGGAGATGGAGAGATGAGGGTAGACAGAGAGAGGAGAGGAGACTGGGAGAGGAGATGGAGACAGAGAGAGGAGAGGAGACTGGGAGAGGAGATGGAGACAGAGAGAGGAGAGGAGACTGGGAGAGGAGGAATTGTACAGCGACATAATTCAGAACATGGGCCGTTCTTACAGTGTTCTCCCTGTACACCAAGTCAGAACCGTAGGATAAATAAAGGGGGCATTTAAGCAGACTATTTTATTTTATTTATTTCACCTTTATTTAACCAGGTAAGACAGTTGAGAACAAGTTCTCATTTACAACTGCGACCTGGCCAAGATTAAGCAAAGCAGTGTGATAAAAACAACAACACAGAGTTACATATGGAATAAACAAAACGTACAGTCAATAACACAATAGAAAATATATATACAGTGTGTCACACCATGGCCTTAGTTATCTTTGTTTTCATTAATATTTTAGTTAGGTCAGGGTGTGACATGGTGAAGTATGTGTTTTGGTTTGTCTAGGGGTTTGTAGGTTTATGGGGTAATGTCTTGTCTAGGTGTTTGTATGTTGATGGCTGCCTAGATTGGTTCTCAATTGGAGACAGCTGTGGTTTATTGTCTCTAATTGGGAGCCATATTTAAGGCAGCCATGGGCATCATGTGTTTGTGGGTATTGTCTAAGTTGAACGTTTGTTGCTTGTCTGTGCACTTACGTTATTTAGCTTCACGGTCGTTTGTTGTTTTGTAAGTTTTGGATAGTGTTCGGTTTCGTGTTTTTCTCTCTTCCATAATAAAGAGATGTATTTTGCACACGCTGCGCCTTGGTCCACCTCTATGCTTGACGAGCGTGACAGAATTACCCACCATCAAAGGACCAAGCGGCGTGTCAAGCGGCAACAGGACCCACCTACACAGGATTCATGGACATGGGAGGAGATACTGGATGGAAAGGGTCCTTGGGCACAACCGGGAGAGTTTCGCCTCCCTCGTGAAGAGCTGGAGGCAGCTAAAGCCGAGAGGAGGCGATATGAGGAGGCAGCACGGAGGCAAGGCTGGAAGCCCGTGAGCACTACCCAAGAAATTTTTAGGGGGGGGCACAGGGCATGGACGACGGGGCTGACGGAGGCAGAGAAGGGGCGAATTCAAAAGGCCACCAGGTTACGGGGGCCACTGGTCAAAGTAGGGAGAGGAGATGTAGAGGCACGGCGAGTGGTACTGGGGTGTATTACCAGTCCGGTCCGGCCTGTTCCAGTTCCCGGGGTAGAGCCAGTGGTGTGTGTCCCCAGTACGGTCCGGCCTGTTACGGCCCCTCGCACCAAATGGACGGTGCGCGTCGCCAGCCCGGCCCGACCTGTTCCTGCTCCACGTACTAAGCCTAAGGTGTGCGTCGCCAGCCCAGCCCGGCCTGTTCCTGCTCCACGTACGAAGCCTACGGGGTGCGTGGCCAGCCCAGCCCGGCCTGTTCCTGCTCCACGTACTAAGCCTAAGGTGTGCGTCGCCAGCCCAGCCCGGCCTGTTCCTGCTCCCCGCACTAGCCCTGAGATGCGTGTCCTCAGCCCGGGACCACCAGTTCCGGCACCACGCACTAGGCCTTATGTGCGTCCCCAGGGTCCAGCATGCCCTGTTCCTTCTCCCCGCACTAGACCTGAGATGCGTGTCCTCAGCCCGGTACCTCCAGTTCCGGCACCACGCACTAGGCCGTATGTGCGTCTCGGCCGCCAGAGTCTGCCGTCTGCCTAACGGCGCCTGGACTGCCCGTCTGCCCAACGCCGTCTGAACTGTCCGTCTGCCAAGCGCTGCATGAACTGCCCGTCTGTACTGAGCCTGCTAAGCCGCCCCGTCTGCCATGAGCCTTCAGAGCCGTCCGCCAGACAGGAGCCGCTAGAGCCTTCCGCCAGACAGGAGCCGCTAGAGCCTTCCGCCAGACAGGATCAGCCAGAGCCTTCCGCCAGACAGGATCAGCCAGAGCCTTCCGCCAGACAGGATCAGCCAGAGCCTTCCGCCAGCCATGAGCAGCCAGATCCGTCAGCCAGCCATGAGCAGCCAGATCCGTCAGCCAGCCATGAGCCGTCCAGCCAGGATCCGCCAGAGCCGTCCAGCCAGGATCCGCCAGAGCCGTCCAGCCAGGATCCGCCAGAGCCGTCCAGCCGGGATCCGCCAGAGCCGTCCAGCCGGGATCCGCCAGAGCCGTCCAGCCAGGATCCGCCAGCCAGCCAGGATCCGCCAGAGCCAGCCAGCCAGGATCCGCCATTCAGTCCGGTGCTGCCCCTTAGTCCGGTGCTGCCCCTTAGCCCGGTGCTGCCCCTTATCCTGGTGCTGCCCCATATCCTGGTGCTGCTCCTTATCCTGGTGCTGCCCCTTATCCTGGTGCTGCCCCTTAGTCCGGTGCTGCCCCTTAGTCCGGTGCTGCCCCTTAGCCCGGTGCTGCCCCTTATCCTGGTGCTGCTCCTTATCCTGGTGCTGCCCCTTAATCCAGTGGGGTTAAGTTGGAGGGTGGTCATTTGGAGGAGGCTACGAAAGCGGGTAGTGACTATGGTGGGGTGGGGACCACGACCAGTGCCAGAGCCGCCACCGTGGACAGACGCCCACCCAGACCCTCCCCTAGACTTTATGCAGGTGCGCCCGGAGTTCGCACCTTAAGGGGGGGGTTATGTCACACCATGGCCTTAGTTATCTTTGTTTTCATTAATATTTTAGTTAGGTCAGGGTGTGACATGGTGAAGTATGTGTTTTGGTTTGTCTAGGGGTTTGTAGGTTTATGGGGTAATGTCTTGTCTAGGTGTTTGTATGTTGATGGCTGCCTAGATTGGTTCTCAATTGGAGACAGCTGTGGTTTATTGTCTCTAATTGGGAGCCATATTTAAGGCAGCCATGGGCATCATGTGTTTGTGGGTATTGTCTAAGTTGAACGTTTGTTGCTTGTCTGTGCACTTACGTTATTTAGCTTCACGGTCGTTTGTTGTTTTGTAAGTTTTGGATAGTGTTCGGTTTCGTGTTTTTCTCTCTTCCATAATAAAGAGATGTATTTTGCACACGCTGCGCCTTGGTCCACCTCTATGCTTGACGATCGTGACACAGTGTGTGCAAATGTAGTAAGTTATGGAGGTAAGGCAATAAATAGGCCATAGTGCAAAATAATTACACAATTATAATTTAGTATTAACACTGGAGTGATAGATGTGCAGAATATGATGTGCAAATAGAGATACTGGGGTGCAAATGAGCAAAATAAATATCAATGTAAATAACAATATAGGGATGAGGTAGTTGGGTGTGCTAATTACAGAAGGGCTGTGTACAGGTGCAGTGATCGATAAGCTGCTCTGACAACTGATGCTTAAAGTTAGTGAGGGAGATAAGTGTCTCCAGCTTCAGAGATTTTTGCAGTTCGTTCCAGTCATTGGCAGCAGAGAACTGGAAGGAATGGCGACCAAAGGAGGTGTTGGCTTTGGGGATGACCAGTGAGATATACCTGCTGGAACGCATACTACAATGAAAGCTCTCACAATATTCGATGATTACATTTCTCTAAAACAGGTTATAGGCTACTTGTGCACAACCAAGTCAGAACAGTAGGCGAAATTAAGATGGGAAAATAGACCAATTATTAGGGTGAGGCACATGGGCTACTAACAGCTTACTACACAACATACACTTAGTATTACTTTCTTAGCTACAGTATACATATCTCCCTGGCATATTACATCATTTATGCAGCAGCACATTGTTGTGCTGTGCTCACTTGAACAGGAAGGTGGCGCGGCGGTCCTTCGTGGGCAAATTTTGTCATCAAACTTTGTCTTCAAAGTCTGGCATTCTCTGGATTTATGGTGCTTTCAAGACATAGGTGATCTTCAGGTCGGAGCTCTAGAAAGAGGCCAGAGTTCCCGACTTACAATTCCGAGTTGGATGACTGTTCAAAACATATCTTCCCAGTCTGAGCTTGTTTTTTCCTGAGTTCCCAGTTGTCTTGAACTCACTGAAGTCAGATTTCCCAGTTCTGAGTTAACAGTTGTTTTGAGCGCGGCAGAAATCATGCTGGATTCACAGCATGGCCAATGTTGAATGTTTATCATTTTAAGCTTGGAAAAGAGACCCTTAAATCGAGAATTGGGACCACACACCCACTCCACTGAATAGCAGGCTAGTAATTGCTTTGCAATGCTTGCAGATAGCCACTGATTCCTTCCAAACCACTCATTGTTGAATTTGCGATTTCCAACTTGTTGTGTAATGTTTATGTCCAATGGCCGATGAGCACCGATACATTTTATCTATAATTTCTCTTCATATGACAAGGATTAAAAAGGATTTGCCAGTAGATTGTCGACATGATTCATAATGATGACTGCTGGCTAAGATTTTGAAAGTATGATGTTGACATGATCAGTCCAATCAAAGCTACTGTAGATATGTGATTTATCTGTGGCCAATGACCTTGAGCCTTCTTGGATGGGCACTTCTAATGTAACTCTATGGCAGCACCCAAGAGGCTTGAATTTTCGAGCTCTACCCTTAGATTTTGCGGTGACGTAGTGTCCCCATGAGTGGCAGAACACTAAGCCAATCACGGCGCACACTAGAGGAGATTACCAACACCTACGCTCTGTATTGTCCGCTGGCTGCCCCTACACCACAGAAAGCACTGAGCTAAGCTGAAACACCTGCATTTTGGAGCTGCCTTACTCAAGAAAGCTAAAAAGAGACCATGTTTGTATGTAGACTGATATGTGACATGTATTAATGCCAAAATAACATGCAAAACAGGCAACAACAACAAAACAGTTGGGGCTCAAAACAGGTGTCTCTGCCCCACCTGCCCTGAATGACGGATCACCACTGTGTAAAATAAATAACATTAGCCTATTTCTGTCATTTGTCCCAAAAAAATTACCCACCTGCCCTGAATGACGGGTCACCACTGTGTAAAATAAATAACATTAGCCTATTTCTGTCATTTGTCAAAAAAAATAACCCACCTGCCCTGAATGACGGGTCACCACTGTGTAAAATAAATAACATTAGCCTATTTCTGTCATTTGTCCAAAAAAAATAACCCACCTGCCCTGAATGACGGGTCACCACTGTGTAAAATAAATAACATTAGCCTATTTCTGTCATTTGTCCAAAAAAATAACCCACCTGCCCTGAATGACGGGTCACCACTGTGTAAAATAAATAACATTAGCCTATTTCTGTCATTTGTCCAAAAAAAATAACCCACCTGCCCTGAATGACGGGTCGCCACTGCTTGTACAGATAGCCTTGAAGTGTAAACGAAGTTTGCCAGCGTCACGGTGTTCCCGCCCTCTCAAACAAAATCACACCGGCCAGTTGAGGTATTCATTATGGATAACGATACCTCTACAATTCCTCCAGAATTATGATCATGGTCTTCATTAGAAATCAACTGTCTACTGGCACTGTGGTTGGAAGCCACAGTCCAATCGAAATTAGATCACGCATATAGAAATAAAGATACTTAAGAAGAGATATCGTCCCGAATGAGAGAAAGAGGGTTCCCTGTTCCGTCAGCTCAAAATCTATTATTTGAAAATATCATACAGAAAGGCCAGGGACTGTAGGACAGGAGGAATGGGAACCGGAGAACCCAATGCCCATTTTATTGAAATCTGGACACACTATTGGCTGACCATCCCACCATTTATTCTGGACAGTGCTGTGGCAATATTGAGGGAAAGTTGCTGCTTTATAAACTTTATTAATGTGAATAGTCTAATTCAGTTGATATGTCAGATATGAAAATAATACAGTGATAAAATACAGTAGCTTGTCTATGGAAATGTTCTAAAAAGTCCACTGGCTATATCTAAAGGTACAGGGGAACATTAGTCCTTATATTATACCTTGATCTAAAGGTCCAGGGGAACATTAGACCTTATATTATACCTTGATCTAAAGGTTCAGGGGAACATTAGACCTCCACATTATACCTTGATCTAAAGGTACAGGGGAACATTATGCCTCCACATTATACCTTGATCTAAAGGTTCAGGGGAACGTTATGCCTCCACATGATACGTTGATCTAAAGGTACAGGGGAACATTAGGCCTTTCCATAGACTGCACTCTTATTCTGCGACTCCATCATAGCCCGTCCCATGCATCCCCATTTGTTGTTCAGTTTAAATTCTGTAATGCTAGTATATCAGTCTATCAACCCTCAATGAATGAGACTCTGTTACTGAATTATCACTGATCAATGATTTGGAGGAAACCAAACCACGGTCGATCTTCCAGCATGTCAATTTCTTTTAAACTTTGGTACTGTTCAGGCCTACACTAGATAAGACTCCTGGAATATAATATAATCCTTTTCAATTTTATTATATCATATTCTGTGAATCTTTTAGCATGTTCCAGACAAATCGCTAGCAATAAAGTGCAGAATAGGTCTAAACTGATGCGTTTAGGAGCGTAGCTTTCTGTGAGCGTGAGCGAGGCCACTGCCCAATATGATGCATAATACGAAGGACTCTTTAGGTTACTTTTAGATTGACACTTTATTCCTTTATAAAGACAGTATTTATTCCTTTATAAAGACATAGTATTAATTCCTTTATAAAGACATAGTATTTATTCCTTTATAAAGACATGGTATTTATTCCTTTATAAAGACATAGTATTTAATCCTTTATAAAAACATAGTATTTATTCTTTTATAAAGACATAGTATTAATTCCTTTATAAAGACATAGTATTAATTCCTTTATAAAGACATAGTATTTATTCCTTTATAAAGACATAGTATTAATTCCTTTATAAAGACATAGTATTTATTCCTTTATAAAGACATAGTATTTATTCCTTTATAGACATAGTATTTAATCCTTTATAAAAACATAGTATGAATTCCTTTATAAAGACATAGTATGAATTCCTTTATAAAGACATAGTATTTATTCCTTTATAAAGACATAGTATTAATTCCTTTATAAAGACATAGTATTTAATCCTTTATAAAGACATAGTATTTAATCCTTTATAAAGACATAGTATTTATTCCTTTATAAAGACATAGTATTTATTCCTTTATAAAGACATAGTATTAATTCCTTTATAAAGACATAGTATTAATTCCTTTATATAGACATAGTATTTATTCCTTTATAAATACATAGTATTTATTCCTTTATAAAGACATAGTATTTATTCCTTTATAAAGACATATTATTAATTCCTTTATATAGACATAGTATTTATTCCTTTATAAATACATAGTATTTATTCCTTTATATAGACATAGTATTAATTCCTTTATAAAGACATAGTATTTATTCCTTTATAAAGACATAGTATTTATTCCTTTATAAAGACATAGTATTTATTCCTTTATAAAGACATAGTATTTATTCCTTTATAAAGACATAGTATTTATTCCTTTATAAAGACATAGTATTTATTCCTTTATAAAGACATAGTATTTATTCCTTTATAAAGACATAGTATTTATTCCTTTATAAAGACATAGTATTTATTCCTTTATATAGACATAGTATTTATTCCTTTATAAAGACATAGTATTCGCTTTACAACGGCGCTCCTATGTACTTTTTATCCATTGACCACGCGTCTAGCAATAGGTTGTCACATTAGAGGTTCTTCAAAATTCACCGTTTTGGTTCGCTAATTCTTCTTAAAGACCTGCGTAAACACAATCAATGCACCAGGGCCTACAGCTTGTGTCATAAGTGAGGTCCAAGGCAGGTTGGGTTAATTTGCATGAAGGGAGGGACCAGGAAACTGGTCACAGTACGGACGCAGTGGGCTGATAAGAGACACATTTTATTACCACGTGTAGGACGCAACAAACCTCAATCAGATAGTGATCGGATCATCTTGATCGGATGACAACAACCACATGTTAATGCAAGGTGTAACCACGACTAGAGAGAGGAGAGAAGACAGGGAGAGGAGGAGGCTAGACAGAGAGATGGAGAGAGTAGAGGAGGAGGAGAGAGGAGGCTAGACAGAGAGATGGAGAGAGTAGAGGAGGAGGAGAGAGGAGGCTAGACAGAGAGATGGAGAGAGTAGAGGAGGAGGAGAGAGGAGGTTAGACAGAGAGATGGAGAGAGTAGAGGAGGAGGAGAGAGGAGGCTAGACAGAGAGGAGTGGAGGAGGAGGAGGAGGAGAGAGGAGGCTAGACAGAGAGATGGAGAGAGTAGAGGAGGAGGAGAGAGGAGGCTAGACAGAGAGATGGAGAGAGTAGAGGAGGAGGAGAGAGGAGGCTAGACAGAGAGATGGAGAGAGTAGAGGAGGAGGAGAGAGGAGGCTAGACAGAGAGATGGAGAGAGTAGAGGAGGAGGAGAGAGGAGGCTAGACAGAGAGATGGAGAGAGTAGAGGAGGAGGAGAGAGGAGGGTAGACAGAGAGATGGAGAGAGTAGAGGAGGAGGAGAGAGGAGGCTAGACAGAGAGATGGAGAGAGTAGAGGAGGCTAGACAGAGAGATGGAGAGAGTAGAGGAGGAGGAGAGAGGAGGCTAGACAGAGAGATGGAGAGAGTAGAGGAGGAGGAGAGAGGAGGCTAGACAGAGAGATGGAGAGAGTAGAGGAGGAGGAGAGAGGAGGCTAGACAGAGAGATGGAGAGAGTAGAGGAGGAGGAGAGAGGAGGCTAGACAGAGAGATGGAGAGAGCAGAGGAGGAGAGAGAGGAGGCTAGACAGAGAGATGGAGAGAGCAGAGGAGGAGGAGAGAGGAGGGTAGACAGAGAGATGGAGAGAGTAGAGGAGGAGGAGAGAGGAGGCTAGACAGAGACATGGAGAGAGTAGAGGAGGAGGAGAGAGGAGGGTAGACAGAGAGATGGAGAGAGTAGAGGAGGAGGAGAGAGGAGGCTAGACAGAGAGATGGAGAGAGTAGAGGAGGAGAGAGGAGGGTAGACAGAGAGATGGAGAGAGTAGAGGAGGAGGAGAGAGGAGGCTAGACAGAGAGATGGAGAGAGTAGAGGAGGAGGGTAGACAGAGAGATGGAGAGAGCAGAGGAGGAGAGAGGAGGGTAGACAGAGAGATGGAGAGAGTAGAGGAGGAGGGTAGACAGAGAGATGGAGAGAGCAGAGGAGGAGAGAGGAGGGTAGACAGAGAGATGGAGAGAGCAGAGGAGGAGGAGAGAGGAGGGTAGACAGAGAGATGGAGAGAGTAGAGGAGGAGGAGAGAGGAGGCTAGACAGAGAGATGGAGAGAGTAGAGGAGGAGAGAGGAGGCTAGACAGAGAGATGGAGAGAGTAGAGGAGGCTAGACAGAGAGATGGAGAGAGTAGAGGAGGAGGAGAGAGGAGGCTAGACAGAGAGATGGAGAGAGTAGAGGAGGAGGAGAGAGGAGGCTAGACAGAGAGATGGAGAGAGTAGAGGAGGAGGAGAGAGGAGGCTAGACAGAGAGATGGAGAGAGTAGAGGAGGAGGAGAGAGGAGGCTAGACAGAGAGATGGAGAGAGCAGAGGAGGAGAGAGGAGGCTAGACAGAGAGATGGAGAGAGCAGAGGAGGAGGAGAGAGGAGGGTAGACAGAGAGATGGAGAGAGTAGAGGAGGAGGAGAGAGGAGGCTAGACAGAGACATGGAGAGAGTAGAGGAGGAGGAGAGAGGAGGGTAGACAGAGAGATGGAGAGAGTAGAGGAGGAGGAGAGAGGAGGCTAGACAGAGAGATGGAGAGAGTAGAGGAGGAGAGAGGAGGGTAGACAGAGAGATGGAGAGAGTAGAGGAGGAGGAGAGAGGAGGCTAGACAGAGAGATGGAGAGAGTAGAGGAGGAGGGTAGACAGAGAGATGGAGAGAGCAGAGGAGGAGAGAGGAGGGTAGACAGAGAGATGGAGAGAGTAGAGGAGGAGGGTAGACAGAGAGATGGAGAGAGCAGAGGAGGAGAGAGGAGGGTAGACAGAGAGATGGAGAGAGCAGAGGAGGAGGAGAGAGGAGGGTAGACAGAGAGATGGAGAGAGTAGAGGAGGAGGAGAGAGGAGGCTAGACAGAGAGATGGAGAGAGTAGAGGAGGAGAGAGGAGGCTAGACAGAGAGATGGAGAGAGTAGAGGAGGAGAGAGGAGGGTAGACAGAGAGATGGAGAGAGTAGAGGAGGAGGGTAGACAGAGAGATGGAGAGAGCAGAGGAGGAGAGAGGAGGGTAGACAGAGAGATGGAGAGAGTAGAGGAGGAGGAGAGAGGAGGCTAGACAGAGAGATGGAGAGAGTAGAGGAGGAGGAGAGAGGAGGCTAGACAGAGAGATGGAGAGAGTAGAGGAGGAGAGAGGAGGGTAGACAGAGAGATGGAGAGAGTAGAGGAGGAGGGTAGACAGAGAGATGGAGAGAGCAGAGGAGGAGAGAGGAGGGTAGACAGAGAGATGGAGAGAGTAGAGGAGGAGGAGAGAGGAGGCTAGACAGAGAGATGGAGAGAGTAGAGGAGGAGGAGAGAGGAGGCTAGACAGAGAGATGGAGAGAGTAGAGGAGGAGGAGAGAGGAGGCTAGACAGAGAGATGGAGAGAGTAGAGGAGGAGAGAGGAGGCTAGACAGAGAGATGGAGAGAGTAGAGGAGGAGAGAGGAGGCTAGACAGAGAGATGGAGAGAGTAGAGGAGGAGGAGAGAGGAGGCTAGACAGAGAGATGGAGAGAGTAGAGGAGGAGGAGAGAGGAGGCTAGACAGAGAGATGGAGAGAGTAGAGGAGGAGGAGAGAGGAGGCTAGACAGAGAGATGGAGAGAGTAGAGGAGGAGGAGGAGAGAGGAGGGTAGACAGAGAGATGGAGAGAGTAGAGGAGGAGAGAGGAGGGTAGACAGAGAGATGGAGAGAGTAGAGGAGGAGGAGAGAGGAGGGTAGACAGAGAGGAGTGGAGGAGGAGGAGGAGGAGAGAGGAGGGTAGACAGAGAGATGGAGAGAGTAGAGGAGGAGGAGAGAGGAGGCTAGACAGAGAGATGGAGAGAGTAGAGGAGGAGGAGAGAGGAGGCTAGACAGAGAGATGGAGAGAGTAGAGGAGGAGGAGAGAGGAGGGTAGACAGAGAGATGGAGAGAGTAGAGGAGGAGGAGAGAGGAGGCTAGACAGAGAGATGGAGAGAGTAGAGGAGGAGGAGAGAGGAGGCTAGACAGAGAGATGGAGAGAGTAGAGGAGGAGAGAGGAGGCTAGACAGAGAGGAGTGGAGGAGAGAGGAGGGTAGACCTAGAGAGGAGTGAAGGAGGAGGAGGAGAGAGGAGGGTAGACAGAGAGATGGAGAGAGTAGAGGAGGAGGAGAGAGGAGGCTAGACAGAGAGATGGAGAGAGTAGAGGAGGAGGAGAGAGGAGGCTAGACAGAGAGATGGAGAGAGTAGAGGGGGAGGAGAGAGGAGGGTAGACAGAGAGATGGAGAGAGTAGAGGAGGAGGAGAGAGGAGGCTAGACAGAGAGATGGAGAGAGTAGAGGGGGAGGAGAGAGGAGGGTAGACAGAGAGATGGAGAGAGTAGAGGAGGAGGAGAGAGGAGGCTACACAGAGAGAGGAGTGAAGGAGGAGGAGGAGAGAGGAGGGTAGACAGAGAGATGGAGAGAGTAGAGGAGGGGTGAAAATGATAGAAGAGAGGTGAAACTAAATTACAGCCCCAACCAGGCTCCCCCTTCTCTCCCCCCTTCTCCCCCTTCTCTCCCCCCTTCTCTCCCGACTTCCTAGTGCTGCCATGGCAACTACTGCGAGGATTGGGATGGCTGGTTCTGTAATGAGTCTTTGTCTTTACACAAACAGACACTATCGTGGCTACAGACAGACAGACTAGCAGACAAACAGACCGACAGACACTATCATAGCTGCCTCCCAAATATGATTAAATGTAGAGCACTATGCATTACATCACTATGCATTACATCACTATGCATTACATCACTATGCATTACATCACAATGCACTACATCACTATGCATTACATCACTATGTACTACATCACTATGCACTACATCACTATGCACTACATCACTATGTACTACATCACTATGCACTACATCACTATGCACTACATCACTATGTACTACATCACTATGCACTACATCACTATGCACTACATCACTATGTACTACATCACTATGCACTACATCACTATGCACTACATCACTATGCACTACATCACTATGCACTACATCTATATGCACTATATCACTATGCACTACATCACTATGCACTACATCACTTTACACTACATCACTATGCATTACATCACTATGTACTACATCACTATGCATTACATCACAATGCACTACATCACTATGCACTGCATCATTATGTACTACATCACTATGTACTACATCACTATGCATTACATCACTATGTACTACATCACTATGCATTACATCACAATGCACTACATCACTATGCACTGCATCATTATGTACTACATCACTATGCACTACATCACTATGCACTACATCACTATGTACTACATCACTATGCACTACATCACTATGCACTACATCACTATGCACTACATCACTATGTACTACATCACTATGCATTACATCACTATGTACTACATCACTATGCACTACATCACTATGTACTACATCACTATGCACTACATCACTATGTACTACATCACTATGCACTACATCACTATGCACTACATCACTATGCACTACATCACTATGTACTACATCACTATGCATTACATCACTATGTACTACATCACTATGCACTACATCACTATGTACTACATCACTATGCACTACATCACTATGTACTACATCACTATGCACTACATCACTTTACACTACATCCCTATGCACTACATCCCTATGCACTACATCCCTATGCACTACATCACTATGTACTACATCACTATGCACTACATCACTATGCATTACATCACTTTACACTACATCACTATGCATTACATCACTATGCACTACATCACTATGCACTACATCACTATGCATTACATCACTATGCACTACATCACTATGCATTACATCACTTTACACTACATCACTATGCACTACATCTATATGTACTATATCACTATGCACTACATCACTATGCACTACATCACTTTACACTACATCACTATGCACTACATCCCTATGCACTACAACACGATGTACTACATCACTATGCATTACATCACAATGCACTACATCACTATGCACTACATCACTATGTACTACATCACTATGCATTACATCACTATGTACTACATCACTATGCATTACATCACAATGCACTGCATCACTATGCACTACATCACTATGCACTACATCACTATGCACTACATCACTATGTACTACATCACTATGCACTACATCACTATGCACTACATCACTATGCACTACATCACTATGCACTACATCACTATGCACTACATCACTAAGCACTACATCACTATGCACTACAACACTATGCACTACATCACTATGCACTACATCACTATGCACTACATCACTATGCATTACATCACTATGCACCCTGGAGAGGAAGAGATAGGAGGGGGCAAGAAGTCTAAAGATGGATAGGCCTTAGAGATGAACAGATCATATAGAGAGGAGAGCAGAGAAGCGAAAGGATAGATGAGATGATTCTCTTTCTCTCCATTTCAGGGTTAGTTCTATAGTATATCAGCAACGATGGTGATGAAGATGTGTGTATTAAATTGTTCTCTCTCTCTCTCTCTCTCTCTCTCTCTCTCTGTAGGAGTCTCAGGGTTCATCTATCTCTCTGGCCTCTACCAAAGTCTGTAGCTCCATGGACGAGGGGGATGGAGGTAAAGAAGGAAGGTTCCCTCCATCTCTCTCTCTCTCTTTCTTCCTTCCATCTTCTCTCTTCTCTTTTGTTCTCCTTGTCCCCCACTCTGTCTAACTTCCTCTCTATCACTCTTTCTCTCCATTTCCTCTTAATCTTTGAACACCTTAACACCTCTAACTGTTATTTTCTCTCTCTCTCTCTCTCTCTCTCTCTCTCTCTCTCTCTCTCTCTCTCTCTCTCCCCCTCCCCTCCCTCTCCCCTCTCGCTCTCCCCCTTTCTCTCCCTCTCTCTCCCTCCCTCCTCTCTCTCTCTCCTCCCCCTCCCTCTCTCTCTCTCTCTCTCTCCTCTCCCCCTCCCTCTCCCCCTCTCTCTCTCTCTCTCTCTCTCTCCCTCCTCCAGCTGAGTCAGTAGTAGAGGATGATATCCCAGCGGTGCCTGCCTCCATATCGGAGCGCTACAGAGTTGGACGTACGTTGGGAGACGGTAACTTTGCGGTGGTCCGGGAATGTGTGGAACACTCCACAGGCCGGGAATATGCCCTGAAGATCATTAACAAGGGCCGATGCCGGGGGAAGGTGAGGAGGGAAGGGGGTAACATGGGGGGGGTAACAGAGGGGGTGACATGGGGGTAACGGGGGGGGGGGTTAACAGGGGGTAAAAGGAGCAAGGTTAGGGGGAAAGGTGGTCAATATAGGTAGGGTGGTAGGGGGCACAAAGGGGGGGCAGGGAGAAGTGAGGGGGGGCAGGGAGAAGTGAGGGGGCAGGGAGAAGTGAGGGGGGCAGGGAGAAGGGGGGGGAGGGAGAAGTGAGGGGAGGGCAGGGAGAAGTGAGGGGGGGCCAGGGAGAAGTGAGGGGGGCAGGGAGAAGTGAGGGGGGCCAGGGAGAAGTGAGGGGGGCAGGGAGAAGTGAGGGTGGCAGGGAGAAGTGAGGGGGGCAGGAGAAGTGAGGGGGGGGCCAGGGACAAGTGAGGGGGGGCAGGAGAAGTGAGGGTGGGAAGAGAGAAGTAGGGGGCAGGGAGAAGTGAGGGGGGGCAGGAAGAAGTGAGGGGGCAGGGAGAAGTGAGGGGGGGCAGGGAGAAGTGAGGGGGGGCAGGGAGAAGTGAGGGGGGCAGGAAGAAGTGAGGGGGGCAGGGAGAAGTAAGGGGGGCAGGGAGAAGTGAGGGGGCGCCAGGGAGAAGTGAGGGGGGGGGGCAGGGAGAAGTGAGGGGGGAAAGTGAGGGGGGGCAGGGAGAAGTGAGGGGGTCAGGGAGAAGTGAGGGGGGCAGGGAGAAGTGAGGGGGCAGGGAGAAGGGGGGGAGGGAGAAGTGAGGGGAGGGCAGGGAGAAGTGAGGGGGGCCAGGGAGAAGTGAGGGGGGGCAGGGAGAAGTGAGGGGGCCAGGAGAAGTGAGGGGGGGCAGTGAGAAGTGAGGGTGGCAGGGAGAAATGAGGGGGCAGGGAGAAGTGAGGGGGGCCAGGGACAAGTGAGGGGGCAGGGAGAAGTGAGGGTGGAAGAGAGAAGTAGGGGGGGCAGGGAGAAGTGAGGGGGCAGGAAGAAGTGAGGGGGGCAGGGAGAAGTGAGGGGGGCAGGGAGAAGTGAGGGGGGCAGGGAGAAGTGAGGGGGGCAGGGAGAAGTGAGGGTGGGCACGGAGAAGTAAGGTGGGGGCAGGGAGAAGTGAGGGGGGAGCCAGGGAGAAGTGAGGGGGGGGGCAGGGAGAAGTGAGGGGGGAAAGTGAGGGGGGGCAGGGAGAAGTGAGGGGGGGTCAGGGAGAAGTGAGGGGGGGTCAGGGAGCAGGTGGAAAATGGAGGGGGGGTGCAATAAGGGTGGGAGGTTATTTTACAGGGTAATCACAAGTCCACATTCAAGATTCATTATATCATTTGTAGGTATTTTGTTGGGCTGAAGTGTTGCTAAGTGGTTGTTATCTGACTATCTCCTCTTCCTCCTCCCTCTCCTCCTCCTCCTCTTCCTCCTCCTCCTTCTCCTCCCCCCATCAGGAGCATATGATCCAGAATGAGGTAGCCATCCTGAGGAGGGTGAAACACCCTAACATTGTTCTGCTGATCGAGGAGATGGACACCTACAGCGAGCTCTACCTGGTCATGGAGCTGGTCAAGGTACGCAACGCTAGGGGTGTGTGTGTGTGTGTGTGTGTGTGTGTGTGTGTGTGTGCGTGTGTGTGCGTGTGTGTGCGTGTGTGTGCGTGTGTGTGTGTGTGTGCGTGTGTGTGCGTGTGTTGAATTCGAGGTGCCATTCAAGGAACCCAAGGACACAGTACAATAAAACACAAAGAAAAAAAGAACAAAGCAAAGATTGTTTGAACCATAAACCAGATTTACTACTGCACTTCCACTGGTGCAGGGCCGGCTCTAGCCTTTAGGGGTCATGTTAATATGATATCTGAGTGAGAATGACTAACAAAATCCAGTGGGGATCCCCCTGGAGGTCAAGGCTCCTCCTCGGACATGATTACTACAAATTTTTTTTTAGCTGACATGGCTAATTGAGTGACTGTCAGAGACTGTCATAACGAGAGGAAAACTGCTGATGCACAACCACATTTGGAACTTTGTACCTCGTGTATTCTACTATTCTACTATTCTACTATTCTACTATTCTACTATTCTATTCTATTATTTGTACCTTGTGTATTCTACTATTCTAACTCAACAGTAAGTTGAGACCCCGACTGAGTTCCTCACCAGTGATGCATATTGTTAATAATGTCTTTGTGTTGTGTGGGAGCTTGCCTTCAGAAAGTATTCACACCCCTGAATTTAAAATGGTTTAAATTTAGATTTTGTGTCACTGGCCTACTTTTATGTTTTTATAAATTAATTAAAAATGAAAAGCTGAAATGTCTTGAGTGATTAAGTATTCAACCCCTTTGTTATGGCAAGCCTAAATATGTTCACATAATAAGTTGCATGGACTCACTCTGTGTGCAATAATAGTGTTTAACCTGATTTTTTTTATTTAACTTGGCAAAGTCAGTTAAGAACAAATTCTTATTTACAATGACGGCCTACCCCGGCCAACGCTGGGCCAATTGTGCGCCACCCTATGGGACTCCCAATCACGGCCGGATTGTGAAACTGTGATGAGGTGATGTTGAAGGAGTCAGGCGCAGGAGGGTAAATCACGGAATAACACGCTTTATTCCGTAACCACAGAGTTACGCAGGAATGCGTCAAAACACTCCAGTGCGCAAAACAGGCGCACTGGAAAATACAAGGCACACAGGAAAATATCCCGGCGATACAAAATACAAGAAGCTCCACCCATCTCCACAATAAACAATCACACACAAAGACAAGGGGGCAGAGGGAACACTTATACAGGTACTGATGAGGGGGATATGAACCAGGTGTGTGTAATAAACAAGACAAAACAAATGGAATGATGAGAGGCTAGAAGGCCGGTGACGACGAATGCCGAAGCCTGCCCGAACAAGGAGACGAGGCAGCTTCGGAGGAAGTCGTGACAGATACAGCCTGGAATTGAACCGGGGTCTGTAGTGATGCCTCTAGCACTGAGATGCAGTGCCTTAGACCCCTGCGCCACTCGGGAGCCCAAAATGACTACCTCATATCTGTACCCCACACATACAATTATCTGTAAGGCACCTCAGTCGAGCAGTGAACTTCAAACACAGGCACCAGGGAGGTTGTCAAATGTCTCGCAAAGAAGGACACCTATTGGTAGATTGTCAAAAAATCAAAAAATAAGCAGACATTGAATATCCCTTTGATCATGGTGAAGTTATTAATTACACATTGGATGGTGTATCAATACACCCAGTCACTACAAAGATGGAGGCGTCCTTCCTAACTCAGTTGGCGGAGAGGAAAGAAACCGCTCAGGGATTTCACCATGAGGACAATGGTGACTTTAAAACAGTTACAGAGTTTAATGGCTGTGATAGGAGAAAACTGAGGTTGGATCAATATCATTGTAGTTACTCCACAATACTAACCTAAATGACAGAGTGAAACGAAGGAAGCCTGTACAGAATAAAAAATATTCCAAAACATGCATCCTGTTTGCAATAAGGCACTAAAGTATGACTGTAAAAAAAAAAAGGCAAATAAATTAACTTTGTCCTGAATACAAAGCGTTATGTTTGGGGCAAATCCACCACAACACAATACTGAGTATCACCCCTTCATATTTTCAAGCATGGTGGTGGCTGCATCATGTTATGGGTATGCTTGTTATTGGCAAGGGAGTTTTTTGGGATAAAAATAAATGAAATAGAGCTAAGCACAGAAAAAACCTGGTTCAGTCTGCTTTCCAATAAGAACCATAAAGGGCAATGTGGCAATCTCTCTCTCGCTCTCATCTCTGTCCTCTCCTTTGTTCTCCCTCCCTCCCTCCCTCCCTCCCTTTCTGTGTGTGCAGGGCTGGCTCCAGGCATAAGAGGTTGCTTAGGGCCCCTTTCAGCAGGACAATCACCTAAAACACAAGGCCAAATATACACTGGAGTTGCTTCCCAAGACGACATTGAATGTTCCTAAGTCGACTAGTTACAGTTTCGACTTAAATCAGCTTGAAAATCTATGGCAAGACTTGAAAATGGCTGTCTAGCAATGATCAACAACCAACTTGACAGAGCTTGAATACTTTTTTTAACAATAATGCGCAAATATTGTACAATCCAGTTGTGCAAAGCTCTTAGAGACGTACCCAGAAAGACTCACAGCTGTAATCGCTGCCAAAGGTGATTCTAACATGTACTGATTCATGGGTTTGAATACTTAATTAAATGAGATATTTCAGTATTTCATTTTCAATACATTTGCAAAAATTTCTAAAACATGTTTTCACTTTGTCATTATTAACTATTGTGTGTAGATGGGTGAAAAAACAACAATATTTTATCCATTTTGAATTCAGGCTGTAACACAACAAAATGTGGATTTAATCAAGGTGTATGAATACTTTCTGAAGGCACTGTGTATATATATATATATATATATATATATATATATATATATATATATATATATATATATATATATATATATATATATATATATATATTATATATATATATATATTTTCTTTTGGTCGAGGCCCCGTAGCGGTCAGGGGCCCTAAGCAACCTCTTATGCCTGGAGCCAGCCCTGCACACACAGAAAGGGAGGGAGGGAGGGAGGGAGGGAGAACAAAGGAGAGGACAGAGATGAGAGCGAGAGAGAGATTGCCACATTGCCCTTTATGGTTCTGAGGTCTGGGGTCCGCTCACCAACCAAGAATTCACAAAATGGGACAAACACCAAATTGAGACTCTGCATGCAGAATTCTGCAAAAACATCCTCCGTGTACAACGTAAAACACCAAATAATGCATGCAGAGCAGAATTAGGCCAATACCCGCTAATTATCAAAATCCAGAAAAGAGCCGTTAAATTCTATAACCACTTAAAAGGAAGCGATTCCCAAACCTTCCATAACAAAGCCATCACCTACAGAGAGATTAACTTGGAGAAGAGTCCCTAAGTAAGCTTGTCCTGGGGCTCTGTTCACAAACACAAACAGACCCCACACAGCCCCAGGACAACAACAACAACAACAACAACACAATTAGACCCAACCAAATCATGAGAAAACAAAAAGAGAATTACTTGACACATTGGAAAGAACAAACAAATAAACAGAGCAAACTAGAATGCTATTTGGCCCTAAACAGAGAGTACACAGTGGCAGAATACCTGACCACTGTGACTGACCCAAACTTAAGGAAAGCTTTGACTATGTACAGACTCAGTGAGCATAGCCTTGCTATTGAGAAAGGCCGCCGTAGGCAGACCTGGCTCTCAAGAGAAGACAGGCTATGTGCACACTGCCCACAAAATGAGGTGGAAACTGAGCTGCACTTCCTAACCTCCTGCCAAATGTATGACCATATTAGAGACACATATTTCCCTCAGATTACAGCGATCCACAAAGAATTCGAAAACAAACCCAATTTTGAAAAACTCCCTTATCTACTGGGTGAAAAACCAGTGTGCCATCACAGCTGCAAGATTTGTGACCTGTTGCCACAAGAAAAGGGCAACCAGTGAAGAACAAACACCATTGTAAATACAACCCATATTTATGTTTATTTATTTTCCCATTTGTACTTTAACTATTTGCACATTGTTACAACACGGTATATATACATAATATGACATTTGAAATGTCTTTATTCTTTTGAAACTTCTGAGTGTAATGTTTACTGTTAATATTTATTGTTTATTTCACTTTTGTTTACTATCTACTTCACTTGCTTTGGCAATGTTAACACATGTTTCCCATGCCAATAAAGCCCTTAAATTGAATTGAAATTGAATTGCATTGAGAGAGAGAGAACAAAGGAGAGGACAGAGATGAGAGAGAGAGAGAGAGAGAGAGAGAACAAAGGAGAGGACAGAGATGAGAGAGAGAGAGAGAGAGAGATAGAACAAAGGAGAGGACAGAGATGAGAGAGAGAGAGAGAGAGAGAGAGAGAGAGAGAGAGAGAGAGAGAGAGAGAGAGAGAACAAAGGAGAGGACAGAGATGAGAGAGAGAGAGAGAGAGAGAGAGAGAGAGAGAGAGAGAGAGAGAGAGAGAGAGAACAAAGGAGAGGACAGAGATGAGAGAGAGAACAAAGGAGAGGACAGAGATGAGAGAGAGAGAGAGAGAGAGAGAGAGAGAGAACAAAGGAGAGGGCAGAGATGATAGAGAGAGAACAAAGGAGAGGACAGAGATGATAGAGAGAGAGAGAGAGAGAGAGAGAGTGATTGAGGAAGGCTGCAGGCACAGTTACAGTGAGGGAAAAAAGTATTTGATCCCCTGCTGCTTTTGTACGTTTGCCCACTGACAAAGACATGATCAGTCTATAATTTTAATGGTAGGTTTATTTGAACAGTGTGAGACAGAATAACAACAAAAAATCCAGAAAAACGCATGTCAAAAATGTTATAAATTGATTTGCATTTTAATGAGGGAAATAAGTATTTGACCCCTCTGAAAAACATGACTTAGTACTTGGTGGCAAAACCCTTGTTGGCAATCACAGAGGTCAGACGTTTCATGTAGTTGGCCACCAGGTTTGCGCACATCTCAGGAGGGATTTTGTTCCACTCCTCTTTGCAGATCTTCTCCAAGTCATTAAGGTTTCGAGGCTGACGTTTGGCAACTCGAACCTTCAGCTCCCTCCACAGATTTTCTATGGGATTAAGGTCTGGAGACTGGCTAGGCCACTCCAGGACCTTAATGTGCTTCTTCTTGAGCCACTCCTTTGTTGCCTTGGCCGTGTGTTTTGGGTCATTGTCATGCTGGAATACCCATCCACAACCCATTTTCAATGCCCTGGCTGAGGGAAGGAGGTTCTCACCCAAGATTTGACGGTACATGGCCCCGTCCATCGTCCCTTTGATGCGGTGAAGTTGTCCTGTCCCCTTAGCAGAAAAACACCCCCAATGCACAATGTTTCCACCTCCATGTTTGACAGTGGGGATGGTGTTCTTGGGGTCATAGGCAGCATTCCTCCTCCTCCAAACACGGCGAGTTGAGTTGATGCCAAAGATCTCGATTTTGGTCTCATCTGACCACAACACTTTCACCCAGTTCTCCTCTGAATCATTCAGATGTTCATTGGCAAACTTCAGACGGCCCTGTACATGTGCTTTCTTGAGCAGGGGGATCTTGCGGGCGCTGCAGAATTTCAGTCCTTCACGGCGTAGTGTGTTACCAATTGTTTTCTTGGTAACTATGGTCCCAGCTGCCTTGAGATCATTGACAAGATCCTCCCGTGTAGTTCTGGGCTGATTCCTCACCGTTCTCATGATCATTGCAACTCCACGAGGTGAGCTCTTGCATGGAGCACCAGGCCGAGGGAGATTGACAGTTATTTTGTGTTTCTTCCATTTGCGAATAATCGCACCAACTGTTGTCACCTTCTCACCAAGCTGCTTGGCGATGGTCTTGTAGCCCATTCCAGCCTTGTGTAGGTCTACAATCTTGTCCCTGATATCCTTGGAGAGCTCTTTGGTCTTGGCCATGTTGGAGAGTTTGGAATCTGATTGATTGATTGCTTCTGTGGACAGGTGTCTTTTATACAGGTAACAAACTGAGATTAGGAGCACTCCCTTTAAGAGTGTGCTCCTAATCTCAGCTCGTTACCTGTATAAAAGACACCTGGGAGGCAGAAATCTTTCTGATTGAGAGGGGGTCAAATACTTATTTCCCTCATTAAAATGCAAATCAATTTATAACATTTTTGACATGCGTTTTTCTGGATTTTTTTGTTGTTATTCTGTCTCTCACTGTTCAAATAAACCTACAATTAAAATTATAGACTGATCATGTCTTTCTCAGTGGGCAAACTTACAAAATCAGCAGGGGATCAAATACTTTTTTCCCTCACTGTACAGGAGGAGACTTGACAGTTACAGGAGGAGACTTGATAGTTACAGGAGGAGACTTGACAATGACTGTGTGTCTCTAAACCTGTAAGTCTCAGTGTGTGTGTCAGTCTGTGTGGAGCCAGGCCCTATTTTAAGCTTCTGCTCCACTTGTGTATGCATTATAGTCGCGCTGGTTGGCAAGACTATAGTATGCATTGGTTGAAGCTCAATGTTAAATTCAAAAATCTCCCTACCCTCATTTCTAAGCCAATATGACACCAATGTCGATGGAACTTTCGCAAATCAACTTGGATTGGAAGAACACAATGCACGCCCCTCCTCTCATCATGCTCCGTCCGGCCGTTACCGAGAACCACCGGATCGTTAGCATTAGGGTCGTCAGTCAATGTTTTGCCCAAACCTAGCTCAAATTCTAGACGTCGGATTAAAAGGAAGAGAAGGAAAAGGAAGAGAAGGAAGAGTCCATAATGTGACCATTAGACTTTGATCCATTTTGGACTGACTAAGTTTGTAGGTGCAATGGTTTTTTTTTTTATCGCTCTCACATGCACATTTCAGCCCAATAAAAACCAACGATGTGCTACATTTTTGTAACATTTGACAATACTAACATGTTTTCAGCTGAATCTCAAAGTTCTAAAACTGGGCGCAAGAGTAGCAGCTAGCTAGTAGAAGGCTAGCAGCTGTAGCTAGCTAGCTAACATCCGTTTTATGAGAAGGAAAAGGGAAGGTAGCTAGTTAGCTAGGTATATTTTACTATGGAAGATTTTTCATATGGCTGAAGTCATCTGTGCAAACTGCTGACCTGGACACTTGCGTGTAATCAGAGCACAAACAAATAAGATAGCGAATGTCATTGGCTGCTATTATGGTCAGTTAGATACACCAAACTTTGGGAACATTGGGAAAACTGCCACGCTTCCTAATTTATAATACATGCACACACCAGAACAGACGATAGAAGATCCAGAGCAAATTCTATCCCTTACCTTACGCATTAATTCAGTACAGCACTG
>NC_059218.1:44101002-44298502 GCF_020615455.1 Coregonus clupeaformis | reverse complement strand
GCGACTATGATTCGAAAAAGCCACAAAAAAAAGGTTAAGTCGTTTCTTATGCTGGGCATCATTCACAAGTGATAATATATAATTCACAACTGATAGGCTAATATTGTCACCCATCAGACTATTCTTGATTTAATCTTGTCTTTACATATACTAAATAATATATGTGTGAAATTTGTTTTGATTTAGAATGGACCTGTATCATGCACCTGTCTCGAAAACAGGGGCAGAGGGAAAAAATAAATGTAATCTATGCACTTAAATAGCAAATGGAGGACAGGTTCATTTTCTGGAGCTAACGCTGCAGATAGCACTACTGGGTGATCTGAAAAGTCATAGTCAATCGATCAATAACATAATAATACTATTAGCAAAAATGTTTATTTTCAATTCACAATCTGTGGAAACAATGAGAATAGAAAGGTTCAGAACTTTTGTAAGACATCACAGTACAGTTGAAAAATATATGGCAAATAGAAATCCTATATGGATGGTGTTAAGAGATAGATAGGAGGTGTTGAATGGAATTGAAGGATGGGACTAATAACAACTAACAACAACTAATAACAAGATAACTAATAATGTAGGCACGCTGTGTCCATAATAAGTGTATGGGTTGTAGGTTGGGAGCTTTTGTGAAGGAGCACAGTTAGAAAGATATGGCATATAGAAGCAAACCGGATGGACATCATGAAAATGATCGGAGAGGTTGAGAGTAGAAGAAGTTCAGGAGAAAGAACAAACCAAATGTAATTACTGTAAAATTGACTGTGTCCATAAAAATTTGATAATGGGTATGGGCTGGAAGTAGAGGCCTAGGCGTTGTTGTTCACTAGTTTACTCCAAGTGGGGAAAGGGTGGCGGGGTTGGAAAGTAATAAAGGGGAATATATATATATATTTTTTAAAGGATATGTATGTATGTATGTGTGTGTGTGTATATATATATATGGATGTATGTATGTATGTATGTATGTATGTATGTATGTATGTATGTATGTATGTATATATATATATATATATATATATATATATATAAAACATGGGGGATTGGAAGTGATGCAGACAATTACATTGATGGAAGTTACAATCTATCTGCAATATTAAGCTGATCTACCCCCCCCCCCCCAAAAAAAAATAAAAAATAAAAATAAAGTATGAGGTTTGCAAGTAAATCACTATGAAAATACAGGCTATTTGGAAACTGTGGCCACCGGAGCTGGAACTATCATTCTATAGTTTTCTGAGCGTCTATTTAAAATATTTCCAGATGTTATTACATGAAGACAACCATAGCAACATATAGCAGGGAGTTCCAGATGCGTTATATAGATCGCTGAAAATGACTGGCCAACATTATTTTATTAGTCATCTCAGGGATCCTACTTGAAAGCGTCACAGAGAAGCAATTTCCGGTTTTGCTCATGACTAAACAGTCAGTAGACATTAAATCATAAAATTACATTAAAACTGTGTAGGCCATAACTAAATATTTAATAATAACAACCGAAATGTTAAAAGTGGCGGAGTTGCCCTTTAGCCCTTACCTTAACCAGTCTGAATGAATGCCTAAACTTTCGTAAGTTGCTAAATGACTGAATCGTGCTACATACATTCTTGCTGTTCTATAAATACATTTCACTGGAAGTATTCGGTGCATTACAGTGACCAGATATTGTAATATAAATAAATTATAAAACTATATTTCTAGGTAGCTGAGCTCTACCCCTTTCCTCACAGTTATTGTAACCTCTTGCCTCCCCTCTCTCCTCTCTCCTCCCCTCTCCCTTCTCCGCCCCTCTCCCTCCCTCCCCCTCCCCTCCCTCCCTCCCTCCCTCCTCCCTCCCTCCCTCCCCTCTCCCCTCTCTCCTCTCCCTTCTCCCCTCTCCCCTCTCCCTTCTCCGCCCCTCCCCTCTCTCCTCTCCTCCCCCTCCTCTCCCCCTCTCCCCTCTCCCCTCTCCCCTCTCCCTTCTCTGCCCCTCCCTCTCTCCCTCTCCTCCTCTCCTTCTCCCTCTCTCCCCTCTCCCCCTCTCCCTTCTCCCCCCCTCCCTCTCTCCTCTCCTCTCCTCTCCTCTCCTCTCCTCTCCTCTCCTCTCCTCTCCTCTCCTCTCCCTCCCTCTCCCTCTCCTCTCCCTCTCCCCTCTCCCCTCTCCCTCCTCTCCCTCTCCCTCTCCTCTCCTCTCCTCTCCTCTCCTCTCCTCTCCTCCTCTCCCTCCCTCTCTCCCTCTCCCCCTCTCCCTCTCCTCTCTCCCTCTCCTCCCTTCTCCGCCCCTCCCTCTCCCCTCTCCTCTTCCCTCTCCTCCCTTCTCCCCTCTCCTCCTCCTCTCCTCTTCCCCTCTCCCTTCCCGCCCCACCCTTCTCCCCTCTCTTCTCCCCTCTCCTCCCTTCTCCCCTCTCCTCTCCTCTACCTTCTCCGCCCCTACCCTCTCCCCTCCCCTCCTCTCCAGGTGTATGAGCATGCTGATGGCAGTAAGAGTCTGAAGTTGGGGGACTTTGGTCTGGCCACCGTAGTAGATGGGCCCCTCTACACAGTCTGTGGAACACCCACATATGTAGCACCAGAGATCATCGCAGAGACAGGGTACGTACAGTATGTACAGTTGAAGTCGGAAGTTTACATACACTTAGGTTGGAGTCATTAAAACTTGTTTTTCAACCACTCCACAAATGTCTTGTTAACAAACTATAGTTTTGGCAAGTCGGTTAGGACATCTACTTTATGCATGACACAAGTAATTTTTCCAACAATTGTTTACAGACAGATTATTTCACTTATTATTCACTGTATCACAATTCCAGTGGGTCAGAAGTTTACATACACTAAGTTGACTGTGCCTTGAAACAGCTTGGAAAATTCCAGAAAAGGGTGTCTTTAGAAGCTTCTGATAGGCTAATTGACATCATTTGAGTCAATTGGAGGTGTACCTGTGTATGGCCTACCTTCAAACTCAGTGCGTCTTTGCTTGGCATCATGGGAAAATCAAAAGAAATCAGCCAAGACCTCAGAAAAAAATGGTAGACCTCCACAAGTCTGGTTCATCCTTGGGAGCAATTTCAAAAACACCTGAAGGTACCACGTTCATCTGTACAAACAATAGTACGCAAGTATTAACACCATGGGACCACGCAGCCGTCATACCGCTCAGGAAGGAGACGCGTTCTGTCTCCTAGGGATGAACGTACTTTGGTGCGAAAAGTGCAAATCAATCCCAGAACAACAGAAAAGGACCTTGTGAAGATGCTGGAGGAAACAGGTACAAAAGTATCTATCTCCACAGTAAAACGGGTCCTATATTGACAAGGAAGAAGCCACTGCTCCAAAACCGCCATAAAAAAGCCAGACTACGGTTTACATTTACATTTTAGTCATTTAGCAGACGCTCTTATCCAGAGCGACTTACAGTTAGTGTCACGGGTGCTGAAGGTGGGTGTGGTGCAGGAATCAAGCGCAGGACGCAGAAAATAAGTCCAAAAGACTTTAGTGAAATATACACGTAGTACACGAGCTCAACAAGCCCGGAGGCAAAATAAAGGCGCACACAGGCGTCGAACAAAAGGCGCACTAACATGTGCGAAAAACCTCTCCAAACAACGGAGGGAAACACGTAGCTCAGAACACCAAACAGAAGAGCAATCACACACAACACCTGACACACACAACGAGAACTAAATAGGACACTAATGAGGACTAACTAGACACAGGTGTACAACATCAAGACAAAACCAAACGAACATGAAACATAGATCGGGGGCAGCTAGTACTCCGGGGACGACAACCGCCGAAACCTGCCTGAACAAGGAGGAGGAGCAGCCTCGGCCGAAACCGTGACAGTTAGTGAGTGCATACATTTTCATACTGGCCCCCCGTGGGAAACGAACCCACAACCCTGGCGTTGCAAGCGCCATGCTCTACCAACTGAGCTACATGTTTACAAGTGCACATGGGGACAAAGATCGTACTTTCTGGAGTTGTGAAAAACTGAGTTTAAATGTATTTGGCTAAGGTGTATGTAAACTTCTGACTTCAACTGAATGTGTTTGTATACAGTGTGTCTCCTTATCCTCCCTCTCTCTCTCCCTCTTTCCTTAAGTTGTTCCTCTCTCTCTCACTCTTTCCTTATGTTTTTCCTCTCTCTCTCTCTCTCTCTCTCTCTCTCTCTCTCTCTCTCTCTCTCTCTCTCTCTCTCTCTCTCTCTCTCTCTCTCTCTCTCTCTCTCTCTCTCTCTCTCAATTCAAAGGGCTTTAATGGCATGGGAAACATATGTTATATTCTCAATAGCAAGGCTATGCTCACTGAGTCTGTACCTAGTCTCCCTCCCTCTCTCTGACCTGTGTGTTCTCGCGCTCTGTGTTCTAGGTATGGCGTTAAGGTCGATATCTGGGCAGCAGGAGTTATCACCTACGTCTTGTTGTGTGGCTTCCCTCCCTTCCGAGGGTAAGAACCACTGTCATGGCGCCTTACATACACAAACATACACTTTCGTGTTGAATACGCAATTCAGCTCTGATCTAACATGTGTACTGACATAAAACTAAGCTAGATCTTCTACATCCTTTAATTATTTGCTATGTTTATTATTTTCTTAAAACGGCATTGTTGGTTAAGGGCTTGTGAGTAAGCATTTCACTGTAATGTCTACACCTTTTGTATTCGGCGCATGTGGCAAATAAAATTTGATTTGATTTGAATCAATGTCTGGAGCGTTAGTGGTGCCATACCCCCTCTTGTGGTTGGAAGGGGTATCACTGAATCTCTGAGACCAGACAAAGCAATCTTTAAGCTCGAGATACCTTCAAATGTAACAGATTTTTTGGTCCTAAATTAAGATTAGTATCACGACCACAGCATACATACAGAACCTAGTCCACATAACGGTTTAGCTTTATAGATATATTTGTATGTGTGTGTATATGTATATATATATATAGGAGCAGTGATGACCAGGAGGTGTTGTTTGACCAGATCCTGATGGGTCAGCTGGAGTTCCCTCTCCCCTACTGGGACAATGTGTCAGAGACTGCCAAGGTGACACACACAGACATAACACACACACACACACGCACACACACACACACACACACACATATATTGAGAGTGTAACCCTTATATGTTGTGTTGTGTGTAGGAGCTGATCAGGTCCATGCTGGAGGTGGAGGTGGATCAGAGATACACATCTGTACAGGTGCTGGAGCACCCCTGGGTCAATGTGAGTAGTAGTCCTCTCCTCCTATAACCCTGGGTCAATGTGAGTAGTAGTCCTCTCCTCCCATAACCCTGGGTCAATGTGAGTAGTAGTCCTCTCCTCCTATAACCCTGGGTCAATGTGAGTAGTAGTCCTCTCCTCCTACAACCCTGGGTCAATGTGAGTAGTAGTCCTCTCCTCCTATAACCCTGGGTCAATGTGAGTAGTAGTCCTCTCCTCCTATAACCCTGGGTCAATGTGAGTAGTAGTCCCCTCCTATAACCCTGGGTCAATGTGAGTAATACCCCTCTCCTCCTATAACCCTGGGTCAATGTGAGTAGTAGTCCCCTCCTATAACCCTGGGTCAATGTGAGTAGTAGTCCTCTCCTCCTATAACCCTGGGTCAATGTGAGTAATACTCCCCTCCTCCTATAACGCTGGGTCAATGTGAGTAGTAGTCCTCTCCTCCTATAACCCTGGGTCAATGTAGTAGTAGTCCTCTCCTCCTATAACCCTGGGTCAATGTGAGTAATACCCCTCTCCTCCTATAACCCTGGGTCAATGTGAGTAGTAGTCCTCTCCTCCTATAACCCTGGGTCAATGTGAGTAGTAGTCCTCTCCTCCTATAACCCTGGGTCAATGTGAGTAATACCCTCTCCTCCTATAACCCTGGGTCAATGTGAGTAGTAGTCCTCTCCTCCTATAACCCTGGGTCAATGTGAGTAGTAGTCCCCTCCTATAACCCCTGGGTCAATGTGAGTAATACCCCTCTCCTCCTATAACCCTGGGTCAATGTGAGTAGTAGTCCCCTCCTATAACCCTGGGTCAATGTGAGTAGTAGTCCTCTCCTCCTATAACCCTGGGTCAATGTGAGTAATACTCCCCTCCTCCTATAACGCTGGGTCAATGTGAGTAGTAGTCCTCTCCTCCTATAACCCTGGGTCAATGTGAGTAGTAGTCCTCTCCTCCTATAACCCTGGGTCAATGTGAGTAATACCCCTCTCCTCCTATAACCCTGGGTCAATGTGAGTAGTAGTCCTCTCCTCCTATAACCCTGGGTCAATGTGAGTAGTAGTCCTCTCCTCTCCTATAACCCTGGGTCAATGTGAGTAATACCCTCTCCTCCTATAACCCTGGGTCAATGTGAGTAGTAGTCCTCTCCTCCTATAACCCTGGGTCAATGTGAGTAGTAGTCCCCTCCTCCTATAACCCTGGGTCAATGTGAGTAGTAGTCCTCTCCTCCTATAACCCTGGGTCAATGTGAGTAGTAGTCCCCTCCTATAACCCTGGGTCAATGTGAGTAATACCCCTCTCCTCCTATAACCCTGGGTCAATGTGAGTAGTAGTCCCCTCCTATAACCCTGGGTCAATGTGAGTAGTAGTCCTCTCCTCCTATAACCCTGGGTCAATGTGAGTAATACTCCTCTCCTCCTATAACCCTGGGTCAATGTGAGTAGTAGTCCTCTCCTCCTATAACCCTGGGTCAATGTGAGTAATACCCCTCTCCTCCTATAACCCTGGGTCAATGTGAGTAGTAGTCCTCTCCTCCTATAACCCTGGGTCAATGTGAGTAGTAGTCCTCTCCTCCTATAACCCTATAACCCTGGGTCAATGTGAGTAGTAGTCCTCTCCTCCTATAACCCTGGGTCAATGTGAGTAGTAGTCCTCTCCTCCTATAACCCTGGGTCAATGTGAGTAATACTCCTCTCCTCCTATAACCCTGGGTCAATGTGAGTAGTACTCCTCTCCTCCTATAACCCTGGGTCAATGTGAGTAGTAGTCCTCTCCTCCTATAACCCTGGGTCAATGTGAGTAGTAGTCCCCTCCTCCTATAACCCTGGGTCAATGTGAATAATACTCCTCTCCTCCTATAACCCTGGGTCAATGTGAGTAGTAGTCCTCTCCTCCTATAACCCTGGGTCAATGTGAGTAGTAGTCCTCTCCTCCTATAACCATGGGTCAATGTGAGTAGTAGTCCCCTCCTCCTATAACCCTGGGTCAATGTGAGTAGTAGTCCTCTCCTCCTATAACCCTGGGTCAATGTGAGTAGTAGTCCTCTCCTCCTATAACCCTGGGTCAATGTGAGTAGTAGTCCCCTCCTATAACCCTGGGTCAATGTGAGTAGTAGTCCTCTCCTCCTATAACCCTGGGTCAATGTGAATAATACTCCTCTCCTCCTATAACCCTGGGTCAATGTGAGTAGTAGTCCTCTCCTCCTATAACCCTGGGTCAATGTGAGTAGTAGTCCTCTCCTCCTATAACCCTGGGTCAATGTGAGTAGTAGTCCTCTCCTCCTATAACCCTGGGTCAATGTGAGTAATACCCCTCTCCTCCTATAACCCTGGGTCAATGTGAGTAGTAGTCCTCTCCTCCTATAACCCTGGGTCAATGTGAATAATACTCCTCTCCTCCTATAACCCTGGGTCAATGTGAGTAGTAGTCCTCTCCTCCTATAACCCTGGGTCAATGTGAGTAGTAGTCCCCTCCTCCTATAACCCTGGGTCAATGTGAATAATACCCCTCTCCTCCTATAAGCCTGGGTCAATGTGAGTAGTAGTCCTCTCCTCCTATAACCCTGGGTCAATGTGAATAATACCCCTCTCCTCCTATAACCCTGGGTCAATGTGAGTAGTAGTCCTCTCCTCCTATAACCCTGGGTCAATGTGAATAATACCCCTCTCCTCCTATAACCCTGGGTCAATGTGAGTAGTAGTCCTTTCCTCCTATAACCCTGGGTCAATGTGAGTAGTAGTCCCCTCCTATAACCCTGGGTCAATGTGAGTAGTAGTCCTCTCCTCCTATAACCCTGGGTCAATGTGAATAATACCCATCTCCTCCTATAACCCTGGGTCAATGTGAGTAGTAGTCCTCTCCTCCTATAACCCTGGGTCAATGTGAGTAGTAGTCCCCTCCTATAACCCTGGGTCAATGTGAGTAGTAGTCCTCTCCTCCTATAACCCTGGGTCAATGTGAATAATACTCCTCTCCTCCTATAACCCTGGGTCAATGTGAGTAAGTAGTCCTCTCCTCCTATAACCCTGGGTCAATGTGAGTAGTAGTCCTCTCCTCCTATAACCCTGGGTCAATGTGAGTAGTAGTCCTCTCCTCCTATAACCCTGGGTCAATGTGAGTAATACCCCTCTCCTCCTATAACCCTGGGTCAATGTGAGTAGTAGTCCTCTCCTCCTATAACCCTGGGTCAATGTGAATAATACTCCTTCCTCCTATAACCCTGGGTCAATGTGAGTAGTAGTCCTCTCCTCCTATAACCCTGGGTCAATGTGAGTAGTAGTCCTCTCCTCCTATAACCCTGGGTCAATGTGAGTAATACCCCTCTCCTCCTATAACCCTGGGTCAATGTGAGTAGTAGTCCTCTCCTCCTATAACCCTGGGTCAATGTGAGTAGTAGTCCTCTCCTCCTATAACCCTGGGTCAATGTGAGTAGTAGTCCTCTCCTCCTATAACCCTGGGTCAATGTGAGTAATACCCTCTCCTCCTATAACCCTGGGTCAATGTGAGTAGTAGTCCTCTCCTCCTATAACCCTGGGTCAATGTGAGTAGTAGTCCTCTCCTCCTATAACCCTGGGTCAATGTGAGTAGTAGTCCTCTCCTCCTATAACCCTGGGTCAATGTGAGTAGTAGTCCCCTCCTCCTATAACCCTGGGTCAATGTGAGTAGTAGTCCTCTCCTCCTATAACCCTGGGTCAATGTGAGTAGTAGTCCTCTCCTCCTATAACCCTGGGTCAATGTGAGTAATACTCCTCTCCTCCTATAACCCTGGGTCAATGTGAGTAGTAGTCCCCTCCTATAACCCTGGGTCAATGTGAGTAGTAGTCTTCTCCTCCTATAACCCTGGGTCAATGTGAGTAGTAGTCCTCTCCTCCTATAACCCTGGGTCAATGTGAGTAATACTCCTCTCCTCCTATAACCCTGGGTCAATGTGAGTAGTAGTCCCCTCCTATAACCCTGGGTCAATGTGAGTAGTAGTCCTCTCCTCCTATAACCCTGGGTCAATGTGAGTAATACTCCTCTCCTCCTATAACCCTGGGTCAATGTGAGTAGTAGTCCCCTCCTATAACCCTGGGTCAATGTGAGTAGTAGTCCTCTCCTCCTATAACCCTGGGTCAATGTGAGTAGTAGACCTCTCCTCCTATAACCCTGGGTCAATGTGAGTAGTAGTCCTCTCCTCCTATAACCCTGGATCAATGTGAGTAGTAGTCCTCTCCTCCTATAACCCTGGGTCAATGTGAGTAGTAGTCCTCTCCTCCTATAACCCTGGGTCAATGTGAGTAATACTCCTCTCCTCCTATACCCTTACACACTATAGCAGTGTTTCACCATCCCGGTCCTGGGGACCCCAAGAAGTGCACATTTTGGATTTTGCCGTATTAATAACATAGTACCAAACAGGCTAACATTCCTCCTTGTACTCAGTGTCATTCGAAAACTCCAAGCTCCTGGAGCAGTCTATACTCTTATCTATGCATCATCTACAGAGCAGTAGACCTACACCGACTCTTATCATACTGGCTTCTACATCATAGATTTATGTCAATGGTATTTTTCTGTGAAAATAGGATATAGCTTGAAGTGGAATCTCCTGCTAAACCGGCCCTTCACTTTTCATCTCCTCTCATTCCTTCTGCCCTCTCCTCTCCTCTCCTCTCCTCTCCTCTCCTCTCCTCTCCTCTCCTCTCCTCTCCTCTCCTCTCCTCTCCTCTCCTCTCCTCTCCTCTCCTCTCCTCTCCTCTCCTCTCCTCTCCTCTCTCCTCTCTCCCCTCCTTCTCCTCTCCTCTCCCTTCCTCCTCCTCCTCCTTCCCTCTCCCCTCCTCCTCCTTCTCCTCTCCTCTCCTCTCCTCCTCCTCCTCCTCCACCTCCTCCTCTCTTCTCTTCCCTCTCTCTCTGCAGGATGATGGTGTGTCAGAGAACGAACAGGAGCTGTCAGTAGCAGGGAAGATAAAGAAACACTTCAACACCGGCCCTAAAGCTAACGACACCACCGCCGGAGTGTCAGTCATCACGGTATGCCCTGTCCATGAACAGACTAATGCAGACATACAAAACTATTTCCAGTCTGTTTTTACAGGGCACTAGACTGTATTGGCTTTGTCTTTGGCTCTACGGCTGACTATACTGAGCTGTTGTATTGGTGTAGAAAGCTAACTGTACAGGTTTCCTACTGGTTTTATACCTGCTTTCCCTGGTACTGGTGTTTACCGGTCATTGTGGTTGATGCTACTGGTCTTTGTTGAATCATGCGTGGTTAAAACAGGTTTATCTGATTATACAGGCTTTCACTGGTTACGCTGGTTGATGTTGAACACTGATGTTACTGGTTTCCTCTAGTTTTCACCTAGTTTTGTCTCCAGTAAGATGTACTGGTTGTAAGCTGGTTTCCCTGCCTGTACTGGTTTCCACAAGTTTGGAAGGTTACTGGTTTCTTTAAAAGTCCTGCTGGTTTTAAAGGTGTTACTAGTTTCTCTATAAGTCCTTCTGGTTTGAAAGGTTACTGGTTTCTCTGTAAGTCCTTCTGGTTTTAAAGGTAACTGGTTTCTCTATAAGTCCTACTGGTTTTAAAGGTGTTACTGGTTTCTCTATAAGTCCTACTGGTTTTAAAGGTGTTACTGGTTTCTCTATAAGTCCTACTGGTTTTAAAGGTGTTACTAGTTTCTCTTTAAGTCCTACTGGTTTTAATTGTTACTGGTTTCTCTATAAGTCCTTCTGGTTTGAAAGGTTACTGGTTTCTCTGTAAGTCCTACTGGTTTTAAAGGTGTATCTCGTTTCTCTGTAAGTCCTACTGGTTTTAAATGTTACTGGTTTCTCTATAAGTCCTTCTGGTTTTAAAGGTTACTGGTTTCTCTGTAAGTCCTACTGGTTTTAAAGGTGCTATTGGTTTCTCTGTCCAGTTGGACCACAGCTTCTCCATGCAACGCTCTGGGTCGTTGGACTTCCACCAGCACCCGGCCATGTACTGGATAAGGTACAACCTGTTGTCACGACAATCCCCCCTGCCTCTGCTTCCTGTGTCCCCACATACAGTGTGCTGATTGGCTGCTTGCTTCTGTGTTCTATGTCAGCCCCATCCATGTCCTGCCCCCTGCTCTCTCTCATAGGCTCGCTCTGTATCTGCTGTGACATCACTTCCTCCTCTGGTCCCGCCCCTGCTTGACTGTGCAGTCTGTGGTTGTTTCTCTTCCTGTCTAAGGAAAGTGTGTGTTGTTTGTTTACACACACACCTGGGTTTAGAGTGTGTGTTGTGAGTTTGGGGAGTCGGGTGTGTGTAGGGTTTAGAGTGTGTGTTGTGAGTTTGGGGGGTCGGGTGTGTGTAGGGTTTAGAGTGTGTGTTGTGAGTTTGGGGAGTCGGGTGTGTGTAGGGTTTAGAGTGTGTGTTGTGAGTTTGGGGGGTCGGGTGTGTGTAGGGTTTAGAGTGTGTGTTGTGAGTTTGGGGAGTCGGGTGTGTGTAGGGTTTAGAGTGTGTGTTGTGAGTTTGGGGAGTCGGTGTGTGTAGGGTTTAGAGTGTGTGTTGTGAGTTTGGGGAGTCGGGTGTGTGTGGCTCAGCGTGTTTGCATCTGATCTTCCCTTTGTGACCCTGTTACTAACATTTGTCTGTAGAAAGTGTAGCGCTCTCAAACTGTTAACTCTCAACAAACTGTAGGCTACAGTGAACAATGATTTGATCAACCCAAGGATATCTGTTTGTTGAGGTGTTAACAGTGTGAGAGAGCTCCTTGTTCTACTAGTACGCCTACCTGTCTTTGCGAATGCTCCAGCAGCTATCCTTGAAACTTGGGTGTGAGTTTGCACACGTCTGTCACCATCAGCGTGTGAACTGTGCCGTTTGGTGCTTCTGTTCTCCTCTTCTCTCATCTGGCATTCCTGTCCTCCCTCTCTCTTTCCTCTCCTCCCCTCCCCTCCTCTCCTCTACCCATGCTCCTTCACTAACCCACAATCCTTAGCATGAGCAGCATCTCTGATTGGTTCTCCTGTGTCTCCTCCCCCTCAGGCCACCGCTCTTGATAAGGAGGGGCAGGTTCTCAGACGAAGATGCAACCAGGATGTGAGCTCACACCCGTTGCCGTTGACGACGACAACAAAAACAAAAACAACGATGGACAAACCGACCAGCTGCCTCCCCAGCCCGACCCTCGCCCCCCTCTCTCTGACCTTTATCCTCGGCTCAGTCCCTAACCCTGACCCCTCCCCCAGCCACACCCCGGCGTCAGACGATGATATCTCTCTCAGCTCAGCTGGGACTGTTCATTCTCCTAACTCCCCCTTTTAGAGGTAGGGAGAGGGGAGAGGGGAGAGGGGTGATATGTTCTCCTAACTCCCCCTTTTAGAGGTAGGGAGAGGGGTGATATGTTCTCCTAACTCCCCTTTTTAGAGGTAGGGAGAGGGGTGATATGTTCTCCTAACTCCCCCTTTTAGAGGTAGGGAGAGGGGTGATATGTTCTCCTAACTCCCCCTTTTAGAGGTAGGGAGAGGGGTGAATGTTCTCCTAACTCCCCTTTTTAGAGGTAGGGAGAGGGGTGATATGTTCTCCTAACTCCCCCTTTTAGAGGTAGGGAGAGGGGTGATATGTTCTCCTAACTCCCCCTTTTAAAAGTAGGAAAGGGGGGAGGATGGGAGAGAGCGGGGAGGAAGGGGAGGAAGAGGGGTTGTCCTCTTCTTTTAGAAGTAGGGTGGGGGAGGAGCAGAGGAGAAGGGAGGAAGGAAGGACAGGGTTGGTCTCTCTTAGCTCAGCTGGGACTGTTCGTTCTCCTAACTCCCCCTTTTAGAGGTAGCGAGGGGGGAGGAGAGGAGAGGAGATGGGGGGGAAAGGGGCAGGAGGAAAGTCCACTCCCCTATCTCCCCCTTCTAGAACAGGGGAGGGGAGAGATAAATGTACTGGAAACAGTGGAGGGGAGAGATAGAGCGACTGGGAACAGGGGAGGGGAGAGATAGAGGGACAGGGAACAGGGGAGGGGAGAGATAGAGGGACAGGGAACAGGGGAGGGGAGAGATAGAGGGACAGGGAACAGGGGAGGGGAGAGATAGAGGGACAGGGAACAGGGGAGGGGAGAGATAGAGGGACAGGGAACAGGGGAGGGGAGAGATAGAGGAACAGGGGAGGGGAGAGATAGATGGACAGGGAACAGGGGAGGGGAGAGATAGAGGGACAGGGAACAGGGGAGGGGAGAGATAGAGGAACAGGGGAGGGGAGAGATAGATGGACAGGGAACAGGGGAGGGGAGAGATAGATGGACAGGGAACAGGGGAGGGGAGAGATAGATGGACAGGGAACAGGGGAGGGGAGAGAGAGGGACAGGGAACAGGGGAGGGGAGAGATAGATGGACAGGGAACAGGGGAGGGGAGAGATAGAGGGACAGGGAACAGGGGAGGGGAGAGATAGAGGGACAGGGAACAGGGGAGGGGAGAGATAGAGGGACAGGGAACAGGGGAGGGGAGAGATAGAGGGACAGGGAACAGGGGAGGGGAGAGAGAGGGACAGGGAACAGGGGAGGGGAGAGATAGATGGACAGGGAACAGGGGAGGGAGAGATAGAGGGACAGGGAACAGGGGAGGGGAGAGATAGAGGGACAGGGAACAGGGGGAGGGGAGAGATAGAGGGACAGGGAACAGGGGAGGGAGAGATAGATGGACAGGGAACAGGGGAGGGGAGAGAGGGACAGGGAACAGGGGAGGGGAGAGATAGATGGACAGGGAACAGGGGAGGGGAGAGATAGAGGGACAGGGAACAGGGGAGGGGAGAGATAGAGGGACAGGGAACAGGGGAGGGGAGAGAGAGGGACAGGGAACAGGGGAGGGGAGAGATAGATGGACAGGGAACAGGGGAGGGGAGAGATAGAGGAACAGGGGAGGGGAGGGGAGAGATAGCGGAACAGGGGAGGGGAGAGATAGATGGACAGGGAACAGGGGAGGGGAGAGATAGAGGAACAGGGGAGGGGAGGGGAGAGATAGAGGTACAGGGGGAGGGGAGAGATAGAGGGACAGGGAACAGGGGAGGGGAGAGATAGATGGACAGGGAACAGGGGAGGGGAGAGATAGAGGGACAGGGAACAGGGAAGGGGAGAGATAGAGGGACAGGGAACAGGGGAGGGGAGAGATAGAGGGACAGGGAACAGGGGAGGGGAGAGATAGAGGGACAGGGAACAGGGGAGGGGAGAGATAGAGGGACAGGGAACAGGGGAGGGGAGAGTTAGATGGACAGGGAACAGGGGAGGGGAGAGATAGAGGGACAGGGAACAGGGGAGGGAGAGATAGAGGGACAGGGAACAGGGGAGGGAGAGTTAGATGGACAGGGAACAGGGGAGGGAGAGATAGAGGGACAGGGAACAGGGGAGGGGAGAGATAGAGGGACAGGGAACAGGGGAGGGGAGATATAGAGGGACAGGGAACAGGGGAGGGGAGATATAGAGGGACAGGGAACAGGGGAGGGGAGAGATAGAGGGACAGGGAACAGGGGAGAGGAGAGATAGAGGGACAGGGAACAGGGGAGGGGAGATATAGAGGGACAGGGAACAGGGGAGGGGAGATATAGAGGGACAGGGGAGGGGAGAGATAGAGGGACAGGGAACAGGGGAGGGCCGATGGTCAAGAGAAAGGAGAAGAGGAGAAGAAGTAAAGGACTTTTCCAAACATCTTCTCATGGAACAGAACATGTTGGAGAGCTGGAGATCTGAAGAGGGTTGACAAGCTAGTTAACCCTTTGTGAGGATCAGAGCTCTACATAGTAGCAAGGACTGGGTCTCCTCTAGATACAGTCTGGGTCAACCTGTACCAGCAGCCAGCTATGGGACAACTTTTAATACTTTCCATGTTTTATATTTATCTTTTTAATTTATTAATTTTTCCACTGAAGTTTGAAGAAAAAAACAATGTCCTTTGGTGGTTAATGTTTCAAAGGAATTTGTTAAGAAAACAGAAAGATTGAAAAGTAGAGAAATAGAGAAAGATGTATACGTTAGCTACAGTTTGTTTCTGTGGATGGAACAAGCACTTCCTTGATGAACTGAACTGTCTGATCTCACAAAGCAGAGAGAGAGAGAGAGAGAGAGAGAGAGAGAGAGAGAGAGAGAGAGAGAGAGAGAGAGAGAGAGAGAGAGAGAGAGAGAGAGAGAGAGAGAGAGAGAGAGAGAGAGAGAGAGAGAGAGAGAGAGAAGAGAGAGAGAGAGAGAGAGAGAGAGAGAGAGAGAGATGAACAGAAGGGAGAGAGAGAGAGAGAGATTAACAGAAGGGAGAGAGAGAGAGAGAGAGATTAACAGAAAGGAGAGAGAGAGATGAACAGAAAGGAGAGAGGGAGAGAGAGAGAGATGAACAGAAAGGAGAGGGAGAGAGATGAACAGAAAGGAGAGAGAGCGAGAGAGAGAGAGAGAGAGATGAACAGAAAGGAGAGAGAGAGAGATGAACAGAAAGGAGAGAGAGAGAGAGATGAACAGAAAGGAGAGAGAGAGAGAGAGAAGGTGGTCGATACTCAACTCCATACTCTTCCTCTCTTCTTCACCTCCAGAACACTGATGTCTTTCTGTAGTGTTTGGGTGCTAGCTATACTTCAGTACCCATTAACACTTTACAGACCATAGCTCAACTAAATGCTAGCTGCATCTGGACTCCACTTTCAGTCCAGTAGACAGTGGTTTATTATGGTTAAGAGAACAGCAATATGGTCTAAAACCAGGCGTCTGTTCAGTAGGCACAAAACGTTTCTAAATGTACAAGGAACCCAATTAACTTGGCTAATTAGAAAGCTAATTAATGTTTTCCATTTCAAAACGTTTTCCTATTTTGTGCTTTCTGAACATGACTCTAACCCGGAGGTGCTCTCTGTCAGTTGACGCACAGTGTTGCGGGTAAGAAATAAGATATATATAGATCACATTTCACAAGTAAAAAGAGAACAATGTATTTTCTATAGATGTAATATCTATCTGCAACACTATTCACTGTTCCTTCCATGTAGCCAGATGAGCAGACTGAGAAACCGGATGTCGTCTCAAAGGGCACCGACAGGGTTCTGGTCAGACGTAGTGCACGATATGGAATCCGGTGCACATCTGGACTAACTAACTCTTAACAGAACATGGTTTGGTGACATGGTCTTGTTTGTACGCTATGTAAATAATATAATTTTATTTATTTGAATAGTTCACAATATATTTCTTTATCTACATCTAAAAAAAACAATAACAATACAAGTCGGTGTACATGTATATCTAATAAACAGACAGTCAGTGTACAGTGCATGGATCAACTTCCTGTCACAGGACTCTGGGAATGATGACACTTCCTCTGTAACAGTGTCTTATGGGTAACTGTAGTCAAAGAGTTTCTAAACTCACAAGACTTACGGGAACGCTTGCAAAGCAGACTCGGTGGACCAGACCAGGGTTAAAGAAGTCAATGTGAGAAGTAAAAAAAGTATTATTCCTTAGTTGTTCATTTTCCTGATTTCTAAAGGCACAACCTAGATTCAAAACAATGTTTTAAGTAGCTGAACATTACTACAACCTCGTCAATGTGTCACACTTCCTGATTTTTGTCAAAAACAAACTTGATATCGAAGGCGTGCGCAGTTCAGCGCGTGACGATCGTTAGACCCGATGACGTGTTCTGCGCATGAGCTTAAGCTAGCCAACGTCGCCATGATCGGGGATTTCTACTGGAGAAGTAGTTTCTACATATCTTCACACTAAACCATCTTTGCTATAGTATTTCACCAGTCACCACTGTAGCTATCTGGGAAATGTGGTGCGTTCAGTTCAACTCCTCTCCCCAGTGCACCAGTGTATTAGAATCGGTTGTATACGATACCTAAACCTCTGTTCAACTACGGTTTATTAAAATCAATACTGTATACATACAAGCTGTTGGCCTGCGTGTGTGTGTGATTTTTTAAATTAATATACTCTAAATGCATTCAGAAAATAATTGTGTATGTACCAGCTTGTTTGTCTGTACCAGCTGCTGCCTCCACATTATGGCTTCCTCTGCCAAGGAGTTGCTGACGCATGCCAGATATTACACCGCCTGGATAGGTATTTTATGTATCAGCTAACCACATCATATGTTATAGCAATCTGGTGCCCAACGGCAAAGTCGATGACGTTGGCACCCAACCATTGGTTGATGCATGCAACATTTGAGTTCCTCCCAGAGAGTTTGATAAGAGGGCACATTTGCCGATACCATTCCATATATTCCGTTCCAGCCATTACTATGAGCCTGTCCTCCCCAATTAAGGTGCCACCAGCCGCCTGTGAAACAAATTAATGTGATATTTGATGCTCTCTCTCACCGATTGATTGTAAAAATGTATACACATGATTTCAGTTTGTGAGTGTCTGATAGCGGGGTTGGAGTCATGTTTATTTCGAAATTATAAAGAAAAATTATTATAAAACAATGGCAACACTGCCATGTTGCTGAGCCTTGCTGTTGGAGAACCACATTAGTGTCCGACTTTAGCCTTACCACTCAAACACGCCCCCAAAGTGATCAGAGGTCATTCTGTTTATTTTTTGATGGAGTGGACTAAGTCCCTGCAGTTGCTTCTCACCATATACTGACAAGATGCATCTCTCCGCCCTGACAACGGGAGTCGTTGACACAAAGCGACACGGTGGGCTGTCCAGCTCCCGCCTATCCTTTCTTTGGATTGGTGGATATTGTAATCAATTTTTTTGAATATTCGATGAAGGTTGTTGATGCCAACCGCCTGTATTCAATGGAGAGACATGCTATGCTACTAGCCTCAGGCCATGAATATGCATAGCCATCTCGAGAACAACTCTGATATAAAGTGTTTTTTCTCAGAGTTGCAGGGATGGGGTAGCAGGTAGCTTAGTGGTTAAGAGCGTTGTGCCAGTAACCGAAAAGGTCGCTGGTTCTAATCCCCGAGCAGACTAGGTGAAAAATCTGTCAATGTGCCCTTGAGCAAGGCACTTAACCCTAATTGCTCCTGTAAGTCGCTCTGGATAAGAGCGTCTGCTAAATGACAAAAATGTAAATGTAATGTCACGTGTACTACTTATATCAGTACACTTGTAACAACTTAAGCATTATGAAACGTCTATTTGATCAAATAAACCTCACATAGCAAATAAGCCATTCAGTTTTTTTGTTGACCATTTTGACACACTCTCGTTGACACTCTCCTTGCTTGGTGTGTGAAACGACGAAAATACGCCACCTGCTGGAGGGAGACAGAGTTTCCCTCTCTTTTCCTCTTCCTCTCTGACTGCACCAGGGGGCGGTATTTGTCAACCAATCATCAGGGTGTTCTGGTCGACCCACCTAAAGGTGAGAGAGGTGACTGAAACAGGAACCAACTTTGGCGTGGTTTTAAAGCTACAGTGGATACTAATGAATGTGATATTTGAGACCTCGCTCTTGCCAAGTAATTGTACACCCGTTATGTTTTCAGTTTGTTAGCGTGTGATGTGGGAGTATAGAAACGTTTATTTTGCCATTTATAAAGAAAAACTTTTATAGACAATGGCAGCCATGTTGACACTGCCATGTTGATCTGAGCCTTGCTGTTGGAAGAAATCGCAGATGCATCTCCCCCAATCGTCGACTTCCCTCTGCATTAGCAAGCCAAAATAACGTCCAATAGGGGATGTTCCTCCATGCCAGGGTTGTTGATGTTCCAAAATTCAAATCAAATGAGCAAGCCTGGAGTCACCTGTATGAAAATGTATGCACTCACTTAACTGTAAGTCACTCTGGATAAGAGCGTCTGCTAAAATGTAAAAATGAAACGTCTTCAGGCCAATAACTATTCAACCCCTTTTGTTATTTCAAGCCTAAATAAGTTCTGCAGTAAAAATGTGCTTAAAAGTTCCTGTTGTTGATCTAACCTTGGTAGAGAAAAGGAAAGTCAATGATAAAAACTGGTTGACAATTACAGTATTTTTATTTTCTACATTGTAGAATAACAGCGAAGACATCAATACTATGAAATGACACATATGGAATCATGTAGTAACCAAAAAAGTGTTAAAAAAAATATTTTATATATATTTAAAATGTGAGATTCTTCAAAGTAGCCACCCTTGGCCTTGATGACAGCTTTGCACACTTTTGGCATTCTCTCAATCAATCCATTGTCTCTCTCACACACCCAGACACAGACACACACCCACACACTATCTGATTGGCTTGTCGCAACACACCAGGCAATCTGATTGGCGTGTCACTGTACACCATGTAATCTGATTGGTTTGTCATTGTAGACTATGTAATCTGGTTGGCTGATCAGTAGGGGTGAATGGCGGGAACCCGGTTACCAAGATTTATCAGGATTTACTACCCAAAACCACTCCCTTTCCCAAGATAAATAACTGTGAGAAACCAGTAAATTATAATAAATTATCTATATGAACAGCATGGCGTGAAATGGAACTGTTAAATTATGTTTAAATCTGTCTTCTCTACGGCCTCTGCATGATGAATCAACGCTCAGGGTGGAGACAGACAGCCCATCTCAGTATGGAGTGCAGTTACACAATGCATGTAGACCTATCATCTCATCATGGTAACAATGCATGTAGACCTATCATCTCATCATGGTAACAATACATGTAGACCTATCATCTCATCATGGTAACAATACATGTAGACCTATCATCTCATCATGGTAACAATACATGTAGACCTATCATCTCATCATGGTAACAATACATGTAGACCTATCATCTCATCATGGTAACAATACATGTAGACCTATCATCTCATCATGGTAACAATGCATGTAGACCTATCATCTCATCATGGTAACAATGCATGTAGACCTATCATCTCATCATGGTAACAATACATGTAGACCTATCATCTCATCATGGTAACAATGCATGTAGACCTATCATCTCATCATGGTAACAATGCATGTAGACCTATCATCTCATCATGGTAACTCTTCTTCTTGTGACAGGTAGGCCTACATTTAGTGCAGCATAGCCTATATTACAATAATATAAAGGCCGAATGTGCGTTTAATTTACCCATCTCCATCTGGCTTTCAGGGGTCACGATGGCCTTTCTCCTTCAAAAAAACACTCCTAAGCTAGACAAGAATAGCTTGCTGGACATTTCTTATACTAACAGACTATTTGAAGAGGCATGCAAGCTCGTTTGCTGAATGTTAAATACAGCAGCCAATAGAACTCACCGGTAGTTTGAAAGTAGAGAGAACGCGCGATGGAGGAAGGCTATAGCAGTTATTTATTCAGACCCAGAACCATTCAATCTTCGTGAAGAGAAGTGAAAGACTTCTGCATCTTATTCGAGTCCTATATTATTCAAGGACGTCATTAGAATGATGAAGATCAGGACAATTAAACTTATTTCATTTAACTGTTGAAAGCGAGGAAGGAATGAAGCAACAATAGAGAGAGAGAGAGGAGGTAGGATAATAACATTAGGGGAAATATTATGAAAGGTATATATGCGTCAGCCTAATAATTATACAAAGAGGCCCTATTATGTTCCAAAATTCTAATCAAATGAGCAAGCCTGGAGTCACCCGTATGAAAATGTATGCAAACATTACTTTAAGTTCCTTTGGATAAGAATGAGAGAGAGAGAGAGAGAGAGAGAGAGAGAGAGAGAGAGAGAGAGAGAGAGAGAGAGAGAGAGAGAGAGAGAGAGAGAGAGAGAGAGAGTGTGGTGAAAAGAGGAGAGAGAGAGAGAGAGAGAGAGAGAGAGAGAGAGAGAGAGAGAGAGAGAGAGAGAGAGAGAGAGAGAGAGAGAGAGAGAGACAGGGAGGAGTAGAGAGAGAGATGTGGAGAGGAGAGAGCGAGATAGGAGTGGTGGTGAGGAGAGAGGGACAGAGAAAGAGAGAGACTTGAACAGAGCAATACTCAATCATGAGGCATCAAAGCCAAAGGAACTGAATAATATTAAGAAATGCTATAGATGGAAGGAAAGTGGTGTCGAAACCTACCAAAAAACAATTAGGCAACAACAAATTCAATCCCTTTTCGACAACTTCCTGGACAAAATGTTCCACTGTAATAGTGAACATGGCAGTAAAAAACCTAAACAATATATTTGACCTCTCAGCTTCTCTATCAAATCTAAAAATATCTAACAGAAAACCGAAGAAAAGTAACAACAGTGATAAATGGTTTGATGAAGAATGCAAAAACCTAAAAGAAATTGAGAAACCTATCAAACCAAAAACATAGAGACCCAGAAAACCTGAGCCTACGCCTTCACTATGGTGAATCACTAAAACAATACAGAAATACACTATGGAAAAAGAAGGAACAGCATGTCAGAAATCAGCTCAATGTAATTGAAGAATCCATAGACTCTAACCACTTCTGGGAAAATTGGAAAACACTAAACAAACAACAACACGAAAAGTTATCTATCCAAAACGGAGATGTATGGGTAAACCACTTCTCCAATCTTTTTGGCCCTGTAACAAAGAACAAACAGAAAAAAATATATACATGATCAAATGCAAATCTTAGAATCAACTATTAAAGACTACCAGAACCCAATGGATTATCCAATTACATTGAATGAACTACAGGACAAAATACAAACCCTCCAACCCAAAAAGGCCTGTGGTGTTGATGGTATCCTAAATGAAATGATAAAATATACAGACCACAATTTCCAATTGGCTATACTTAAACTCTTTAACATCATCCTTAGCTCTGGCATCTTCCCCAATATTTGGAACCAAGGACTGATCACCCCAATCCACAAAAGTGGAGACAAATTTGACCCCAATAACTACCGTGGGATATGCGTCAACAGCAACCTTGGGAAAATCCTCTGCATTATCATTAATAGCAGACTAGTTTATTTCCTCAGTGAAAACAATGTACTGAGCAAATGTCAAATTGGCTTTTTACCAAATTACCATACGACAGACCACGTATTCACCCTGCACACCCTAACTGACAAACAAACAAACCAAAACAAAGGCAGTCTTCTAATGCTTTGTTGATTTCAAAAAAACTTTTGACTCAATTTGGCATGAGGGTCTGCTATACAAATTAATGGAAAGTGGAGTTGGGGGAAAAACATATGACATTATAAAATCCATGTACACAAACAATTGTGCAGTTAAAATTGGCAAAAAACACACACATTTCTTTCCACAGGGCCGTGGGGTGAGACAGGGATGCAGTTTAAGCCCCACCCTCTTCAACATATATATCAACGAATTGGCGAGGGCACTAGAACAGTCTGCAGCACCCGGCCTCACCCTACTAGAATCTGAAGTCAAATGTCTACTGTTTGCTGATGATCTGGTGCTTCTGTCACCAACCAAGGAGGGCCTACAGCAGCACCTAGATCTTCTGCACAGATTCTGTCAGACCTGGGCCCTGACAGTAAATCTCAGTAAGACAAAAATAATGGTGTTCCAAAAAAGGTCCAGTTGCCAGGACCACAAATACAAATTCCATGTAGACACCATTGCCCTAGAGCACACAAAAAACTACACTACACATACCTTGGCCTAAACATCAGCGCCACAGGTATCTTCCACAAAGCTGTGAATGATCTGAGAGACAAGGCAAGAAGGGCCTTCTATGCCATCAAGAGGAACATAAAATTTGTATCAGTTATAGAACCCATTGCCCTTTATGTGTCACGCCCTGGCTCTAGGGACTCTTTTAAGTTGAGCCAGGGTGTGTAGAGTTTATGTTTTGTGCTCGTTGTGTCTAGTTTAGTTTTTGTATATCTATGTTGGCCAGAGTGGTTCTCAATCAGAGGCAACGAGTATCAGCTGTTGCTGGTTGTCTCTGATTGGGAACCATATTTAGTCAGGTGGTTTTCCCACAGTGTTTGTGGGATCTTGTTCCGTGTTGGTTTGTGGTTTGCACCTGTGGACGTCACGTATCGATTTGTTGTTTTGTTCGTGTATCATTTAATAAATAAGTATGTTCACCTTCCACGCTGCGCCTTGGTCCTCTATATCCGACGATCGTGACATTATGGTTGTGAGGTCTGGGGTCCGCTCACCAACCAAGAATTCACAAAATGGGACAAACACCAAATTAACACTGCATGCAGAATTCTGCAAAAAAATTCCTCAGTGTACAACGAAAAACACCAAATAATGCATGAAGAGCAGAATTAGGCCGATACCCGCTAATGATCAAAATCCAGAAAAGAGCCGTTAAATTCTATAACCACTTAAAAGGAAGCGATTCCCCAACATTCCATAACAAAGCCATCACCTACAGAGAGATGAACTTGGAAAAGACTCCCCTAAGTAAGCTGGTCCTGGGGCTCTGTTCACAAACACAAACAGACCCCACAGAGCCCCAGGACAACAACAACAACAACAACACAATTAGACCCAACCAAATCATGAGAAAACAAAAAGAGAACTACTTGACACATTGGAAAGAATTAACAAAAAAACAGAGCAAACTAGAATGCTATTTGGCTCTAAACAGAGAGTACACAGTGGCAGAATACCTGACCACTGTGACTGACCCAAACTTAAGGAAAGCTTTGACTATGTACAGACTCAGTGAGCATAGCCTTGCTATTGAGAAAGGCCGCCGTAGGCAGACCTGGCTCTCAAGAGAAGACAGGCTATGTGCACACTGCCCACAAAATGAGGTGGAAACTGAGCTGCACTTCCTAACCTCCTGCCAAATGTATGACCATATTAGAGACACATGTTTCCCTCAGATTACAGAGATCCACAAAGAATTCGAAACAAACAAACCCAATTTTGATAAACTCCCTTATCTACTGGGTGAAAAACCACAGTGTGCCATCACAGCAGCAAGATTTGTGACCTGTTGCCACAAGAAAAGGGCAACCAGTGAAGAACAAACACCATTGTAAATATCAACCCATATTTATGTTTATTTATTTTCCCATTTGTACTTTAACTATTTGCACATTGTTACAACACTGTATACAGTTTGTCAGAAGTTTACATACACCTTAGCCAAATACATTTAAACTCAGTTTTTTACAATTCCTGACATTTAATCCTAGTAAACATTCCCTGTCTTAAGTCAGTTAGGATCACCACTTTATTTTAAGATTGTGAAATGTCAGAATAATAGTTCAGCTTTTATTTATTTCATCACATTCCCAGTGGGTCAGAAGTTTACATACACTCAATTAGTATTTGGTAGCATTGCCTTTAAATTGTTTAACTTAGGTGAAACGTTTTGGATAGCCTTCCACAAGCTTCCCACAATAAGTTGGGGGAATTTTGGCCCATTCCTCCTGACAGAGCTGGTGTAACTGAGTCAGGTTTGTAGGCCTCCTTGCTCGCACACGCTTTTTAAGTTCTGCCCACACATTTTCTATAGGATTGAGGTCAGGGCTTTGTCATGGCCACTCCAATACCTTGACTTTGTTGTCCTTAAACCATTTTGCCACAACTTTGGAAGAATGCTTGGGGTCATTGTCCATTTGGAAGACCCATTTGCGACCAAGCTTTAACTTCCTGACTGATGTCTTGAGATGTTGCTTCAATATATCCACATAATTTTCCTTCCTCATGATTTCATCTATTTTGTGAAGGGCACCAGTCCCTCCTGCAGCAAAGCACCCACACAGCATGATGCTGCCACTCCCGTGCTTCACGGTTGGGATGGTGTTCTTCGGCTTGCAAGTACCCCCTTTTTCCTCCAAACATAACGATGGTAATTATGGCCAAACAGTTGTTTTTGTTTCATCAGACGAGAGGACTGTCGTGTATGTTTAAGGTGTACAATTAAGGCAGATATGCGCATTCATTAGGGCACTGTACCGCTTAAGACCCCGGGGGGGCCATTTAGAAAATGATGGGTCGACAAATCCGCTGGCACGATAGAATGTGCAGTCGGTGGGTTTTAAAGAAAACTCGGGTTGATGGGGTTTATCTGATTGTGATTATGGCTCGACTTTCATCCGACGGGGGGTTTGATTGGGTCTAATTTCTCGGTGAAATGGTCATTAATCCACGGTAGCACAAAACGGTAGGAAAATATGTCAAAATAAAAAGGGCAGTGCAGGATGTCTGTTGCGTGGTGCAAGCCACAGGTTGGCTAAATGCTAATGCTAATGCTAATGCTAAATGCTGGGTTGTGTTTCAGGCTACATTGTACGCAAAGGCTAAGGCTAAATGCTAAATGCTAAAATGCTAATTGTGTTGCGTGCTACATGCTAACGGATATCCTTAGAGGGCCATTGCGATGGGATAAGCCTCTTAAACTTGTCTGTGTGTGTGTAATTCAGGTTATATGTTTTGTGAGCGCTGTTAAATGTTGTTTGACTATGAGGGGAAAACGGAGGTACAGCAGGACTGTTAACTGTTTAGGTTTGGGGAGAGAGTAGAAAATCGCCCGTCCACGGTGAAATTGTATTTCTGAATGTAATGCGCATGCGTGTGACGGTACTAAACTACAACACGTTTTTGCTAATGGGTCATATTTCTGTTGGGGGCTGCAGGAAGACAGAGAAACACACAGACAAAAAGATATTTGGACACGAGTCTTCTAGTTGTAAAGCGGCGGTTGGTTAAAGATGAAACTTGTTTTGTGACCTATTGAATTGATAAATGAGAGAGATATATTGACGGATTATAATAAATTGAATTAGAAGACGATTAAAATTAAATAAAATGTTTTTGAGCGATCGATAATTATTCCTCAGTTAATTCTTAGAGCAAATGTAGAACGAACGAATATTGAATGGTTGGAAATACTCAGTAATTGCATTAACTACTAAAATGTTATTCTGTGTCTTTGTTCTTCTGTCATATGAGAGGAACGATAAGCGAGAGGAGAGAGAGAGGAGATACAGGAAGTGCTGACGTGACATCATGTGACGCGACAGAGGATCAGATATCAGGCTAGTTCACAAAATCTTCCCCTAACAGGATATGTGATGTTATGACAATTTCACATAGGCTTGGCAAATACTGATTTGAATAAAATTTGCATTTTGGAGTCTCTGTGCATCACTGGGCTGGATTACAGTTCGGTTGGAAATCAGGTACTGACAGTATTCTGGAATTAAGATACTTGGGTGCATATTAAACAATGGAGTTTATGGGAATTGTAGTGTTGTAAGGTTAGAAGGCTTTGTTTTTGGGATTGCTTTGAAGTTTTTTTTTTTTTTTTTTTTTTTTGGGGTTGTTTAGGTTATATTAATAATTAAAGGGGGGAAGCCATAGGCTATATAGTCTAAAATAAGATAATTCATAATAAAGGAATATAAAAGAGTAGTTACAATGGGGAGAAAGGACAGCAAGGCTATGAAAGTGATTACACCGGTTGATATAGTGCAAAATGGTAATCCTTTAACTAAAGTATTGCGAGGTTATCCGGCAAGTGAAACAAAAGTTGCCCTTCATTCTCAAACAAAAACTGATAAAAGATTCCAGCGATAAGATAAACAAAGCTATAGAGATAAGGCTAAGGGAAGTAGAGCTTAGGGATGTTTATCCTCAGCTTCCAGTGATCATCCAGGAGGGTGATTGTTGCATCAGAGATGAAGATGAATAATAGATAGAGGACAAGCAGAAACGACAATGAAGATGAATCCAAAACTCCAGAAGGAAGAAAATGAGATGTCTGAAAGAGAAGAGTGAGGTTAAGGAAGATGGAACTTGAAGAAGATGATGAAGATGAAGATCAGAGTGATTGAGAAGAGATCATGGGTGGATATGACTCTGTGATCAGAAGGAAGTTGGCAAGAGAGGAAAGAAGAAGGATACTAGAGATTTGATCTCTGATGGAAGTTGAAGGAAGAAGGATACAAGAGATTCGAGTTCAGATGAAGACAGCGATAAAGAGGAGACTAAAGGTGCTGTGTATTCAAAAGGAGTTTATCCTACAAGGACTGGCACAGAAGAAGAGTAAGAAGATGATGGAAGATGATATTTCGAGGACAGAACTTAGAATATAAGCTTTTGAAGAATCCTGATATGTCAACAGCAAGAAAGAACAGGATCAAGAAACTCTCAGAAAACTCAATCATACAACTGGTGGAGAAGAGAAGCTTTGGTTATGAAGAATCAGAGTGAACCAAGTCAACAATCACTGCTACAGCGTCAACTGAACAATATCAAATGCAATTGTACCAGCCAAGGGGGGTACCAGGTGTTTCCTACCCACAGACAGTTTCTGGACAGACACAGAATTGGAGAGGAAGAGGACGAGAAGAAATAGAAGGAGGAGGAAGATTTCAGCTACACTTCCAGCAACTTTCAGAAGACTGTTATAATTATGGACAGGTTGGTCACTTTACCTGTGAGTGCAATAAGTCAGGAGGAAACAACAGAGAACATTTTTAAGGAAGATACAGGGGCCAGTCAAGATCACCTGTTCTCCAGGTGAACCCTAAGGATTCTAGAGTGCCTAGAAGATCCGAAAGGGGGGTGTCAGCTGATAGCATCGATTAGAGAAGAAGAGAAAATATCCAAAAATTGAAGTAAAAACAGGACTATGAGAAGTGATAGTGAATAGTGGAAAAACTTATCTGTGTTCAGCCTAAAGAGGTTAAACATCTCACTATGTAAAATTAACTAATTAGGATAGGGATTTGAGGTAGTAAAACAGCTAATTACTCTTAGGGAACCAATTGAGCTATGCTATAAAAAATCAAGGAGAAATTAAAATAGACATACTAATATTATAACATATACCTATTGCAGTGTTGGGAAGAGATGCATGGTGTAAATTGAACTGTACAATAGGATGTACACTAAACGGCTGTCTGGTAGAAGATGTTAAAAAAGTAGGGTTTTTGGGAATCATATTGGCTTAAAAAGATAATATCATAGGAAGGATGATAATCTATTAGACTGCCTATTAGACAATCTGTCTGAAAAATAAAGTTAAAAGGGGTGACTGTTATTCTGGGTTACATTCTTGTCACGGTTTACTATGCCAGAACCCAGAAGCAGACAAGGACAAGGTACGTTGAGGGAAAGGTGAGTGTTTATTTAGTAGATTCCGAGTGAGGCTGAATAATCCAGGGAACAGAGCGGGTGGCGTGGATGGGTTGTTGAGGGTGCAGTGGTTGGTCCGGTACTGGCTCGGCAGCCGCCGACCATCAGGCAGAGGTTGGGTGAAGGTTCCGGGTGAGAGACTGCAGACAGAACAAAAACGGAGGTCAGTACACAGCAAGTAACAAGGTGCAAAACAACAAAACTAACTAAGGGCTCAGAGGCTGACACGCTGACAAACATACTGTTCATAGCTAACGATCCGGCAGGAACTGGATGTTCGGCCAGAGCCTAAGAAGGGTGATGATCAGGACCAGGTGTGCAGATTGCTGATGGGATGCAGGTGCGGAAAACCAGAGCGCTCCCCGGAGCGTTCCCGAACCCTCGGGAACCTGGAGATTACGAACAGGAAAAACTAGTCACCAGGCAGGACCCGACTCAGACAGCCGGGATCGTTACAGTACCCCCCCTCCGACGAACGCCACCGGGCGGACTCCCGGAGCGCCAGGATGGAGGCGGTAGAAGTCACTGATGAGGTCCGCATCAAGGACCTGTCGCCGCGAATCCAACTCCTCTCCTCAGGGCCATACCCCTCCCAGTCCACGAGATACTGGAAACCCCGGCCCCGCCGTCTGGAATCCATGATGCGACGCACCGTGTAGGCAGGACCACCTCCGATCATCCGAGGAGGAGGAGGAGGAGGCGGAGGAGGCAACAGAGGACTGAGGAAGACAGGCTTGAGGCAGGAGACATGAAAGGTGGGATGGACTCTGAGCGTCCTCGGTAGTTTGAGTCGAACTGCCACTGGATTGATCACCTTCTCCACCACAAACGGACCAATGAACTTCGGTAACAACTTCCTAGACTCAGTCCGTAACGGAAGATCCCGTGTGGCCAACCAAACCCTATCTCCGATGGTATAGGTGGGAGCGGGGATCCGGCGACGATTCGCCTGGAGCTGATACCGGTCCGAAACTCTAAGGAGTGCCTTTCTGGCCCGATGCCAGGTCCGGTGGCAACGACGAATATGGGCCTGAACAGAAGGCACTGAGAGCTCCTTCTCCTGAGAAGGAAACAGGGGAGGTTGGTAGCCATACAGGCACTGGAAGGGAGACATCCCAGTGGCAGATGTAGGAAGAGTATTGTGGGCATACTCAACCCAAGGCAACTGAGAGACCCAGGAGGTGGGGTTGGAAGAGACCAGACAGCGTAGCGTGGATTCCATCTTCTGGTTGGCTCTCTCCGCCTGACCATTGGATTGGGGGTGAAAACCAGATGTGAGACTGACTGTAGCTCCAATGGCCAAACAGAAGGACTTCCAGACAGCAGAGGTAAACTGAGGGCCACGGTCGGAAACGAGATCACTGGGCAAACCGTGGACCCTGAAAACCTCCCTAACCAGGATCTCGGACGTCTCCGAGGCAGAGGGAAGCTTGGCAATTGGCACAAAGTGGGCGAACTTGCTGAATCTGTCCACGATAGTCAGAACGACCGTGTTCCCCTCAGAAGCGGGCAACCCAGTGACGAAGTCCAGGGCCAGATGCGACCATGGTCGCGGGGAATAGGAAGGGGGTGAAGTAGTCCAGAGCTGGGCCGATTGGTACTCTTATTCTGCGCACACACTGGACAGGCAGCAACAAACCCCCGAGTATCCTCGGCCATGGCAGGCCACCAAAAAGCGTCTGCGAAGAAACGCCATTGTCCGAGCCACGCCAGGGTGACAAGCCATCTTGCTGGCGTGGGACCATTTGAGGACAGCCGGACGAACCGACTCAGGCACAAACAACCGACCGGGTGGACCGTTACCGGACCGGGCTGAGTCCGAAGGGCCGCCAGCACCTCCTCCTCAATCTTCCACATAACTGCTCCCACGACGCAGTTCCGGGGGAGAATCGTCTCGGTCTTGGACCCACTCTCCTCCGTCTTGGAGAACATCCGGGACAAGGCGTCCGCCTTGCCGTTCTTAGATCCAGGTCGGAACGTCAGGGCAAACTTGAATCGTCCGAAAAACAACGCCCACCTGGCCTGGACGGGAGTTGAGACGTTTAGCCGATTGCACGTAAGCAAGATTCTTGTGGTCAGTCCAGACAATAAACGGTTGCTCCGCCCCCTCCAACCAGTGGCGCCACTCCTCCAAGGCAAGTTTCACCGCGAGAAGCTCCCGGTTACCCACATCGTAATTCCTCTCCGCAGGCGAAAGGCGACGAGAGTAGTAGGCGCAGGGATGGAGTTTACTGTCCGTGGAGCATCGCTGCGACAGGATGGCGCCAACTCCCACATCAGACGCGTCCACTTCAACGACGAACTGACGGGCCGTGTCCGGTTGAGAGAGAATCGGTGCGTTGGTGAATCGCCTCTTCAAATCCAGAAACGCTCGATCCGCCTCCGGATTCCACTTGAAGGTCCTGATACTGGAAGTCAAGGCAGTTAACGGAGCGGCCACACGGCTGTAATCCCGGATGAATCTGCGGTAGAAATTCGCAAACCCCAAAAATCTCTGGAGTTGCAATCTCGTGCCGGGCTGGGCCCATTCCAGAACCGCTCTAACCTTCTCCTGGTCCATCCTAATCTCTCCCCTGGAGATGATGTACCCGAGAAAGGATGTCGTGTGGGCGTGAAACTCGCACTTCTCGGCCTTCACGAACAGGCGATTCTCCAACAATCGCTGCAGAACCTGCCGGACATGCTGGACGTGGTCGGAAGGTTCCTTCGAGAAGATCAGAATGTCATCCAGGTAAACAAACACAAAGAGACCGATCATATCTCTCAGGACGTCGTTCACCATACTCTGGAATACCGCTGGAGCATTGGTCAGTCCAAACGGCATCACCTGATACTCGAAGTGACCCATCGGTGTATTGAAACCCGTCAACCACTCGTCCCCCCTCTCTGATCCGGACCAGGTGATACGCATTGCGTAGGTCTAGCTTGGTGAACACCGTAGCACCCTGTAAGGAGTCGAAGGCAGAACTCATCAAGGGCAGGGGATACTTGTTCTTGACCGTGATGTCATTCAACCCCCCGATAATCAATACACGGTCGAAGAGAGCCATCCTTCTTACCCACAAAGAAGAATCCTGCCCCCCAGGGGTGATGACGAGGGACGAACGAGACCAGCAGCTAGGGACTCCTTGATGTAGGTCTCCAACGCCTCACGTTCAGGTCGGGAGATACTGTATAACCTTCCCTTGGGGTAGACAGCTCCAGGGACCAGGTTGATGGCACAATCATATGGTCGGTGGGGAGGGAGTGACAGAGCCTTCTGCTTACTGAAAACTTCCCCCAAATCGTGATATGTCTCGGGAACCAGGGACAAATCTGGGGGTTTAGCCTCAATCACCTGACTGGGAACCCGAATGGGGGCAGGCAGTCTTGAGACAGTTAGCATGACAATCAAGGCTCCAACTCGTTACCTTGCCCGTCACCCAATCGAACGTGGGATTGTGTTCCTTCAGCCAGGGGTATCCAAGGACCAGAGGAACATGGAAAGACGGCAGAATGAAGAATGAAATCATCTCAGAATGATTCCCCGACAACCGCATCTTAACCGGTTCAGTCCTCATCGTGATACGTGCCAGACTACTGCCGTTCAGAGTGGTCGCTTCAATGGCTTCCGGCAATTGCTCCTTGGAAAGCCCCAGCTGTTCCACCAACTCGGCATCAAGAAAGCTTCCATCGGCACCTGAATCGATAAAAGCGTTAAGCGCTAAGCTCTGATTCCTGTTCACAAGGGTAGCCGGGAAATGGGGTCTGACAGAGGTACTGAGAGGTTGAAACTGGCTCGCTAACAGTCCTCCCAACTTTAGCGAGCCGGGCAGTTTGACGACCGCCGGGAACAAGTGGAGATGTAATGTCCCGAGCTACCACAGTAGAGGCAGCAGTTGGTCTTACGTCTATGTTGACGCTCCTCCTTGGTTAACCCGTGCCGCCCCACTTGCATGGGTTCAGAATCGGGAGAGGACCTCTCCACTAATCCATTGTGGTGGAGAATGATCGACGTGTTCTGGTCCACCACCCGACCCGACTGGGAACTGAGAAGCTGATCGATTGGACGGACCCCATTGCTTCTCCCTCCTTCGCTCTCGGACTCGATTATCCACCCGAATAGACAAGGCTACCAAGCTGTCCAGGTCACTAGGCTCCGGATAGGAGATCAACTCATCCTTGAGTTGCTCCGACAGACCCTGGTAAAAGGCCGCTTGCAGCGACTCCTCGTTCCACCCACTCTCCACAGCCAACGTCTTGAACTCGATCACGAAGTCGGCCACGCTGCGAGTTCCTTGGCGAAGCGAAAACAGGCGCCTAGCTGCGTCCCTCCCTCGGACGGAATGGTCGAAGAGCTTCCTCATCTCGGCCGTGAACCCCTGGTATGAAGCCATGCAGGGATCCTGTCGTTCCCAAACGGCTGAAGCCCACTCCAGCGCTCGACCACGCAGCAACTCAATCACAAAGGCTATCCTAGCCTTGTCTGTGGCATAAGAGTAGGGCTGTAGATCGAACACTAATCCACACTGCATAAGGAAGGAACGGCATCTTCCCAGCTCCCCCTCATATTTATCCGGCGTCGGAACCTTGGGCTCACGGATGGACACAGCTTCAGAAGCGGCAGGCGAGATGGGTGAAACCGGTAGTGGATCCTCCACCGGACACTTACGTTGGTTCTGGACCTCCGCCAGACCGGTAGAAAGGTTCCGAACTGACAACGCGATCTCCTGTAGTACCGTGCTATGATGGCCCAACATCTTCTCCTGCTGGGTAATAGCATGGCGAACGGAGTCCAGGTCCGCTGGGTTCATTACTGGCCGGATCGTTCTGTCACGGTTTACTATGCCAGAACCCAGAAGCAGACAAGGACAAGGTACGTTGAGGGAAAGGTGAGTGTTTATTTAGTAGATTCCGAGTGAGGCTGAATAATCCAGGGAACAGAGCGGGTGGCGTGGATGGGTTGTTGAGGGTGCAGTGGTTGGTCCGGTACTGGCTCGGCAGCCGCCGACCATCAGGCAGAGGTTGGGTGAAGGTTCCGGGTGAGAGACTGCAGACAGAACAAAAACGGAGGTCAGTACACAGCAAGTAACAAGGTGCAAAACAACAAAACTAACTAAGGGCTCAGAGGCTGACACGCTGACAAACATACTGTTCATAGCTAACGATCCGGCAGGAACTGGATGTTCGGCCAGAGCCTAAGAAGGGTGATGATCAGGACCAGGTGTGCAGATTGCTGATGGGATGCAGGTGCGGAAAACCAGAGCGCTCCCCGGAGCGTTCCCGAACCCTCGGGAACCTGGAGATTACGAACAGGAAAAACTAGTCACCAGGCAGGACCCGACTCAGACAGCCGGGATCGTTACAATTCTTACACTAAGAGATTTCAGGCTAGGCTAAAAGGTGTTTGGTCGTTTGCCAAGTCTGTGTGTAAAGAAGTCAGAAGCAGGTGGGGACTTTCCCAATCACATATCCTAAAAATTGGTGGTGAAGGGATTTTGTGAATAAATCAGTGGAAAAGGTTTTTAAAGGTTAGGAGAAAAGATTAGATTAAAAAGTTAGGAGAACTAGGTTGAAGGAACTCTAAGACAGTAAGCTAAGTTTCAAAGTTAGTAGTAAGAGAGAGAGAACAGTGGTGAAGGACATTTTAGAGTTTAGTGGGAAGATATGGTAGGAGTTTAGATCTGTTAGGAGCAGATACATTGAGAAAGTATGTGTTGCTGAATGATAAGAGAAGATTGAGGGTGATTGAGTATCTATAGTTACAGTTCCCAGCAGGGAGATCAAGGTAATTGTAGGGGTATTTTTATAATCAAAAGTTTGAAAGTCAGGGTTTAGAGTAGGAAGAGAGAGTGAATGTAAGTTACATTTACGTCATTTGACACTAGTGGTGATAGATGGAAGTACAAGCAAAGAGTTCAAAGCTTTGGGGAAAATGGATGAAGTAACTAGGGACATTAACACTTCAGTCTATTAAAACAACAGTGAGAAGCAATTTAACTCTTTCAACATTGATAGTTATTAAAGCCATAAATATATCGCATTTGATTATAAGGGAACCAATAGCTCCAGCACCAATTTTAGGGGGAAAAAGACTTATTAGGGTTAGGATGGGGACGTTCCTCCCACATGGAGAGATAATTATGGAGAATAAGTATTGTTATCAGGACCAGGAGTAGAAGCTGTTGCACCTAATCAAAGGAGGTCAGGAAGAATATGTTACAGTAGTCACTCCAACAGTAACTAATACACAGAGTATATGGGTAACTTTCCCACTAGAAGTAATTAAAGGTGGTAATACATCAACTTTAATGGTAACTTTGGAAGGGATTAATGATACGATGGCAATAGCAAATGTAGGAAGTATGACACCGACAACAACTTTTCTGAAATTAAAGGAGGCAGCAAGAGAGACTCAGGGGTTTATGATACGGATAGAGAGTGCTGTCAATATAGATTCATCTGAAATAGTGAAGGATACTATCATGGAGGACAGGATGAGGTCTTTGATTTTAATGACAGACAGGGAGAGGTATGTGATCAGTACCGCTCGTTAGGGAAGAGAGAAACTAAATGGAGTGGTTTGATTCTTCTGTTGTGAAAATTACAGATAGATGGGCAGGTTCCAGCAGCTCATTCTGTAAGATCAGTGAGGAATCTTGAGGGTCCATGTCTGTTGAGAATTCCAGACAAACATGTTAGAGACGGTCGCTCGACCTCTATCAAGTATTGGTCAATCTTATGCGTTGTCATGGCTGTTGTATCAGCAACAACAATCAGTAACAGATAAAATAATGTCGTTGTCAAAACAGTTGTTTAAGCCTAGGTTTAGGTGTTCTTGGTTAAATGAATTACCCTATGGGAATTTGTTAGATGGGAAGTAAAATCAGGTAACAGCAAACCCTGAAGCATTTGAGGTGAAACCAGTGAGGGCTAAAAGTTGTTTGGTTCTAATAAAACAGATGATGTAAAGGGTATGTTCATGGGAATATCAGATTGTGATGATTATATGATGACTGGATAAGCATGAACATAAGATTAGAGATGACAAATATAATGTAACTTTTTATGTACCAGTTAGTAAGAAAAGCAGGACTTTGATGGTTAAAAGATTAACTTTTGCCTGACAATGTGACTATGGGGAATTTTAGAGATATTTGGAGGGTTTGTGGTGAAAAAGCGTATATATTCTTACCCTATTGATGGACAGGATGTTGTTACATGTCAACGTTGAAGCTTCCATATGAGGTTTTACCATTAAAAGAGGGGTAGCACCGAACACAAATAAATCTAGGGTTGGAAATAGGATGAAAAGATACATGGCGACATGTCATAGGCTTCAAGCCTATCATTGAAGGATAAACCTAAGGGAGAAGGGGGGAGTTTTTCCATGGTATGGTGTAACATTTGGGAAGATCATATTGATAATATTAGTTATACTTTGATTCCAGATAGTTCAGATAATATCACTGGGGTTATAGATGCATTGAAGAATATAAGGGATGCATTTGGTAGATCTGAAGGAGCGGAAGTCAGCGAAGACTTGGTTGCAAGATCAGGTAGGCCCAGTAGGGGCAGTGATGGTTCAGATTTTAGTTGCAGCTTTGATAGCACTGTGTGTGAGGTTTGTAATTTGTTACTGACCCTTGAGAAAGCTATGATATTGAGATAGGTTGGAGAGTGATGCCTGGAGACAACACTCAGATGCCGGTGTTGACTGTTCCTGATCTGGATGAAGATGGACAAGTGGAACTGAATGGATAAATATCATTTTTGATAATTTGATCATTTTTCAAATTTTTTTTTTTTTTAAATTAGGGTGATTTTAGTATGATTTTATGAATCAAAGGGGGGAAATGGTTAATGTGATTCATACATCATTTATATATCATTTTTATATTCTTAGTTGATATTGATGTTTAATTTGAAAGTGTTGTTTTGCAAAAGATACTGTTTGGTCTTTTCTTTTCTTTCAGAAGCATTTGGGGGAACATGTAGAGATTGAAATACTCAAACAAGGACAATATGAAGGGACAATGTGAAAGGACAATGACTGGAGGAGAAGGTGTGGAAAGAGGCCGATTCCATCATCAACAATGCATTAGAAGAGGAGACTACGGAGGAGATGAAGTGTAGTGGACTACATTCCAGTGTCTGCAATGAAATATAGACATATTTGCATGTGTAAATACATAATTTGTGTCATATTCTTAGGTATTACTTTTTGTAGAATGATATTTGATGTTTTTGAATACATGTGAGGATCTTAGATGTTTTTGTTTATTTCGTGAATGCTTAGGGACAGGGAGTCTAGGCAGGGAGAGGTCCACTATAGGGTCCAATGGGTTGACCAGCCTTAGAGTGGATATTTTTTGGATAGGATTTTGTTTGCAGGGGCTTACATGGGTATTTAATTGCATCATAGTTTCAAATGCATTTACATTGTTTATGAGTTTATCTGGAGTACCGAGGTGGTTGCCTGGGGCAGAGGGACCGTGAGAGAATTTTACTGTCTTGATTGATGGATGGATTTGGAACGAAGGTTGCCGGACAGTTTTTCGCTCTTACACTCCATAAAGATTTCATAGTAATGTATTCACACTTCATAAAGATTTGTTCTTATTTCATAGAAAGGTATTTACACTCTAGAGAAGAATGTTTTTGGTTTAATGTTAAAGATACTCAATAAGATAAATTGTCACTTGTCATAATCCTATTCTGTTTGTTTTCGAGACTGTTTAGTCTCGAAGGGGGGATATGTCGTGTATGAAGATTATGACTAGTCTTGAGGGACAAAGAAGAACTGTTTATCTTGGTTTGAATGTAGCAGTTGGAGGGTGACGCCCCAGGGGAGACCGGTGATTGGACGAAAAAGGGAGCAACCCATTTACTGACATTGTTTATAAGTATGGGTTAGACAAAGGACAAGTCAGGAGCATTCAGATGATTTTGGGACGGTGCTCCTCCAGACACCGCTGGTCTGTAACTTATGCTGTAACCTTGTGATATTAATAAAAGCCTCTAATCATAGTGCAGCCTAAGCGGACTCTTTGTTGACAGCAATAATTGCCAGCATTCACCCGATACGACAGGACATTTCTCCAAAAAGTACAATCTTTGTCCCCACGTGCAGTTGCAAACTGTAGCCTGGCTTTTTATGGCAGTTTTGGAGCAGTGGCTTCTTCCTTGCTGAGCGGCCTTTCAGGTTATATCGATATAGGACTAGTTTTACTGTGGATATAGATACTTTTGTACCTGTTTCCTCCAGCATCTTCACAAGGTCCTTTGCTGTTGTTCTGGGATTGATTTTCCCACCAAAGTACGTTAATCTCTAGGAGACAGAATGTGTCTCCTTCCTGAGCGGTATGACGGCTGCGTGGTCCCATGGTGTTTATACTTGCGTACTATTGTTTGTACAGATGAACGTAGTACCTTCAGGCATTTGGAAATTGCTCCCAAGAATGAACCAGACTTGTGGAGGTCTACCATCTTTTTCTGAGGTCTTGGCTTATTTCTTTTGATTTTCCCATGATGTCAAGCGAAGAGGCACTGAGCTTGAAGGTAGGCCTTGAAATACATCCACAGGTACACCTCCAATTGACTCAAATGATGTAAATTAGCCTATCGGAAGCTTCTAAAGCCATGACATCATTTTCTGGAATTTTCCAAGCTGTTTAAAGGCACAGTCAACTTAGTGTATGTAAACTTCTGACCCACTGGAATTGTGATACAGTGAATTATAAGTGAAATAATCTGTCTGTAAACAATTGGAAAAATTACTTGTGTCATGCACAAAGTAGATGTCCTAACCGACTTGCCAAAACTATAGTTTGTTAACAAGAAATGTGTGTAGTGGTTGAAAAACAAGTTTTAATGACTCCAACCTAAGTGTATGTAAACTTCCGACTTCAACTGTATATACATAATATGACATTTGAAATGTCTTTATTCTTTTGGAACTTCTGAATGTAATGTTGACTGTTAATATTTTGCAATGTTAACATACGTTTGCCATGCCAATAAGAGAGAGCGAGAGAGATAGGAGTGGAGATGTGGTGACGAGAGAGAGAGAGAGAGAGAGGAGTGGAGATGTGGCGAGGAGAGAGAGAGAGAGGGAGGAGTGGAGATGTGGCGAGGAGAGAGAGAGAGAGAGAGAGAGTAGTGGAGATGTGGCGAGGAGAGGAGAGAGAGCGAGAGAGATAGGAGTGGAGATGTGGTGACGAGAGAGAGAGAGAGAGAGAGAGAGAGAGAGAGAGGAGTGGAGACATGGCGAGGAGAGAGAGAGAGAGAGAGAGAGAGAGAGAGAGAGAGAGAGAGAGAGCGAGAGAGAGAGAGGGAGGAGTGGAGATGTGGTGAGGAGAGAGAGAGAGAGAGAGAGAGAGAGAGAGATAGGAGTGGAGATGTGGCGAGGAGAGGAGAGAGAGAGAGAGCGAGGGAGAAGAGAGAGGGTGGCCCAATTTAACCTCTACGGGATCAGTGTCCCGTATACGGGACTGTTGAGCTAACGTGCGCTAATGTGATTAGCATGACTGTTTTGAAGTAACAGCAAACTTTCCAGGACATGCTTAAATTCTTGTTAATGTAACTGCACTGCCCAATTTACAGTTGCTAGTACAGTGAAAAAATACCATTCCATTGTTTGAGGAGAGTTCTCAACAACAAAAAACTTATCACGGCAACTGATTTGATACATTCACCTCTGAAGGAAATAATGTACTTACATTCAGTAATCTTGCTCTGATTTGTCATCCTAAGGGTCCCAGAGATAAAATGTAGCATAGTTTTGTTTGATAAAATCCATTTTTATATTCAAATGTAGGAACTGGGTTCTACAGTTTGAACCCCTGCTGTCTCTGGCTCCACACCCACCCCGCACGGCCATCTAGATGTGTGAAAGTTAGTGTATAAGCTAATGATCCATCATGTATGACATTCCTGGGAGTGTGTAAATGTACATTTTGTATTACCATATCATTTTTGTATGTTCTCTATAGTTATGTACTTGAAAATGTATCAATTGACCAATTCGGCACATTTGGGCAGACTTGATACAAAATAGTCCAGTATTGCAACGCTTCACTGGATCAATCTGAAACTTTGCACACACACACTACTGCCATCTAAATTGCGCCTAAACTGCAATATTATATTGTGGCCTTTTTCTTGCATTTCAAAGATGATGGAACAAAGAAATAAGTAGAAAACGCATGTTTTTCTGTTTGTATTATCTTTTACCAGATCTAATTTGTTATATTCTCCTACATTAATTTCACATTTCCACAAACTTCAAAGTGTTTCCTTTCAAATGGTATCAAGAATATACATATCCTTGCTTCAGGTCCTGAGCTACAGGCAGTTAGATTTGGGTCATTTTAGGCACAAATTTAATCATAGTCCCTGAAGATATCCTTCTTTAAGATATCATACACATTATTATGGCTCTAACCATAATGTTGAGACAACCTTTGATGAAACTTTAACTTTTTACAAAAGGTATTTTTTTTTAAATATTCAAATGATACTGTATCTAGGGAGAAGGACCTACACGTCTCTGTCTGTCTTTCTGTCGGTCTGTCTGACGACTGTCCTACGTGTGTGTGTGTTTGTGTCCATGTGCAATTGTATCCATGTCATTGTGAGTGTACGTGTGTGCATTTGTGTTTGAGTTTGTCCATTAGTTTGTGTATGCGTGTGTGTATGTGTGCGTGTGTGTGTGTGCGTGCATGTGCGTGTGCGTGTGTGTGTTTGTGTGTGTCACCCCTCTGAACATCTCTAGCCCCTAACCCAACATGCCAGTGTGTAATGGCTCTATGAATAATGAATGTATCAAGAGTAAGGGTTTGGCAATTTATGCAGCCCGGAATCCTCTCCCCTTTAAATTATTCATTCATTCAAATAAGTCCAGACTTTGGAGGACACATTTATTTCCTTTCTTCTTTTCCTTATATATTTATTTCTTCCCTTTCTCAAATGAAATGGTCACGGGGCCTACCAGAGGATCTGGGTTCAGATGGTCACGGGGCCTACCAGAGGATCTGGGTTCAGATGGTCACAGGGCCTACCAGAGGATCTGGGTTCAGATGGTCACGGGGCCTACCAGAGGATCTGGGTTCAGATGGTCACGGGGCCTACCAGAGGATCTGGGTTCAGATGGTCACGGGGCCTACCAGAGGATATGGGTTCAGATTGTCACGGGGCCTACCAGAGGATCTGGGTTCAGATGGTCACAGGGCCTACCAGAGGATCTGGGTTCAGATGGTCACGGGGCCTACCAGAGGATCTGGGTTCAGATGGTCACGGGGCCTACCAGAGGATCTGGGTTCAGATGGTCACGGGTTCAGATGGTCACGGGGCCTACCAGAGGATCTGGGTTCAGATGGTCACGAGGCCTACCAGAGGATCTGGGTTCAGATGGTCACGAGGCCTACCAGAGGATCTGGGTTCAGATGGTCACGGGGCCTACCAGAGGATCTGGGTTCAGATGGTCACAGGGCCTACCAGAGGATCTGGGTTCAGATGGTCACAGGGCCTACCAGAGGATCTGGGTTCAGATGGTCACAGGGCCTACCAGAGGATCTGGGTTCAGATGGTCACAGGGCCTACCAGAGGATCTGGGTTCAGATGGTCACGGGGCCTACCAGAGGATCTGGGTTCAGATGGTCACGGGGCCTACCAGAGGATCTGGGTTCAGATGGTCACGGGGCCTACCAGAGGATCTGGGTTCAGATGGTCACGGGTTCAGATGGGATCAGAAATCACTGGGTTTGGAGGAGAGATTGGTGTAGTGTAGTGTGGTGTGGTGTAGTGTAGTTTAGTAGTACTGTAGTAGTGTACTGTAGTGTAGTAGTGTAGTAATGTAGTAATGTAGTGTAGTGTAGTGTAGTAGTTTAGTGTAGTGTAGTAGTGTAGTAGTGTAGTGTAGTGTAATCGTGCAGTGTAGTACTGTAGTGTAGTGTAGTAATTTAGTGTAGTACTGTAGTGTAGTAGTGTAGTGTAGTACTGTAGTGCAGAAGTAGTGTACTGTAGTAGTGTGGTGTAGTACTGTAGTAGTGTAGTGTAGTACTGTAGTGTAGTAGTGTAGTGCAGTAGTGTAGTGGTGTAGTAGTGTAGTGTAGTACTGTAGTACTGTAGTAGTGTACTGTAGTAGTGTGGTGTAGTACTGCAGTAGTGTAGTGTAGTACTGTAGTGTAGTGTAGTACTGTAGTGTAGTGTAGTAATGTAGTGTAGTGTAGTGGTGTAGTGTAGTAGTGTGGTGTAGTACTGTAGTACTGTAGAAGTGTGGTGTAGTACTGTAGTGTAGTGTAGTACTGTAGTGTAGTGTAGTACTGTAGTACTGTAGAAGTGTGGTGTAGTACTGTAGTACTGTAGTAGTGTACTGTAGTAGTGTGGTGTAGTACTGTAGTACTATAGTAGTGTGGTGTAGTACTGTAGTATTGTAGTAGTGTGGTGTAGTACTGTAGTGTAGTAGTGTGGTGTAGTACTGTAGTAGTGTAGAAGTGTGGTGTAGTACTGTAGTACTGTAGTAGTGTACTGTAGTAGTGTGGTGTAGTACTGTAGTACTGTAGTAGTGTGGTGTAGTACTGTAGTACTGTAGTAGTGTGGTGTAGTACTGTAGTGTAGTAGTGTGGTGCAGTACTGTAGTACTGTAGTAGTGTGGTGTAGTACTGTAGTGTAGTAGTGTAGTAGTGTGGTGTAGTACTGTAGTAGTGTAGTAGTGTGGTGTAGTACTGTAGTACTGTAGTAGTGTAGTGTAGTAGTGTGGTGTAGTACTGTAGTACTGTAGTAGTGTGGTGTAGTACTGTAGTGTAGTAGTGTAGTAGTGTGGTGTAGTACTGTAGTAGTGTAGTAGTGTGGTGTAGTACTGTAGTACTGTAGTAGTGTAGTGTAGTAGTGTGGTGTAGTACTGTAGTGTAGTAGTGTGGTGTAGTACTGTAGTGTAGTAATGTAGTGTGGTGAAGTGCGGTGTGGTTTTTAATTTATTCACATTTAGAACTAATAACAGACAATAATAATAATAATAATAATAATAATAATAGATAATTGAACTGATTGGGTTCAACCAAAGATTGTCCATTATATTGACAAGAGATTAGAGTGACCGCTCCATAGAGATCCTATTAAATTACTAGAGGGGTTGTGTCATAAACCCTCGAAGTTCCAGAATGGGGTGAAAATGGCAGTCATATTGTTCTGGGAGAAATCCAAACCAGTCTAATTGGAATGAATGGCAGTAGATGCAGGAAAATAAATGTGATGTATAAGAAATTGTGTAATAGAATTGTTGCCAACCTAAAATATTACAGTTTATAAATACAGTTTATGGGTTTTATGCTATTTTTCTGTATATATAGCCTCTAAAATATATGTAAACAGACCATAAATGTCTCAACAACAAAAAAAATATTGGAAAGCTGAGAGTGCTGTACAGTATGATACAATATCAGTACTTGTTGCATTTACAACTTCTTTAAGGCCTATCATCAACTGATTTCAGCCTGCATTGTTTGAATGGAATGTTGGCATATTGGCAGTTAATTTGAAAAATGTATGGAATCATTCCTCAAAAACTGTCTGGCTAGCTAGCTAACAAACATACAGTGCAGATAAATTCTTCAAATTCATTATTTTACACAATATCTTATCGCAGCACTAGCAAACCATGGTTGACCAACTCCTTGACCAAAATGGCTGACCTTTTTCCCATCACAAGAAGGTTAATGTCCATTCTATTATTCTAATTCCTAATTCTATGGACCACTCTAACAATGGAAATACATGTCCTCAAAGATGAAAGGCAGGCGGAAGGAGGCGAGATCAAGTGGGACCATTCTAGCCAATGAGAGGGCAGAGTTCTGTGTGAACAACATGTCATAGAGATAGATAGAGGTGTCATCTTTGTATCTGTACCACTACATTGTCTGTGACAGCATGGGCAGAGCCATTGAGGCTATCTCCATTTTAAAGTTGTCAATTTTCTTCTTCTTCTTCATTGGCTGATTGCTCCCAACTCATAGGATCCCACCCAGTTGACGCAAGCCCTCAATAGCAATGTCCATGCTAAAACGGGTTTATCTATGATGAATCCTCTATCTATCTCTATGACAACAGGCACAACGCTGATATAACATTAAAGTTGCCGAAATGCCACGTGCGTCCATTTATATCAGTGCATTCGTAACAACATAATCATTACAAAATGTATATTTGATCAAATAAGCCTCACGTAGCAAATGAGCAATTCCATTTTTTGTTGACCAAATTCAACACTCATTGACCTCCACACAAAAATTGCTCACTTCGTGAGCTTATTTTCATGGACAGATTTTGGGTGGAGTAAAACCTCTCGCTTCACCTCTTCCTCACTGGTTCAACGTAGTGGTGGTGTGTGTGTGTACGCTTGAGAGTATCTGTGATTCATATCTCATTGGAATTTTGGAAAGATATATCCTGCTAAACCGCTTCAGTGGCGCAGAGAGGCAGAGAGAGAGAGGCAGAGAGAGAAAGGCAGAGAGAGAGAGAGAGAGAGGCAGAGAGAGAGAGGCAGAGAGAGAGAGAGAGGCAGAGAGAGAGAGGCAGAGAGAGAGAGAGAGCAGAGAGAGAGAGGCAGAGAGAGAGAGGCAGAGAGAGTGAGACAGAGAGAGAGAGGCAGAGAGAGAGAGGCAGAGAGAGAGAGGCAGAGAGAGAGAGAGGCAGAGAGAGAGAGAGGCAGAGAGAGAGAGAGAAGGTGGATTAAGCCAGTGAGGGGACAAGGTAGAGGGACGAACTAGAAAAAGAGAAGATAGACAGGTAGAAGCCAAGAGAGCAGACAGAGTAGAGAGAGAGGAGAATATCAAAGTATTAGAGGAGATGAGGTGTTTCTCCCCTGTGTGTGGTTATGTTTTTTATGTTATTTCAATTAGCACGGCATTGCTCCCATAGTTGGCTTAGCCTTTGTTCTATTATGTATGAAATATGCATTGCCTCCTGTCTCGTATACCATACGTTAATGGATGTCCTACGGCAGCCTTTTTCAAACCTCTCCTCGTGGACCCCCAGCCGTTCCATGTGTTTGAACTATTCCAGAGCTAGCATACCTGATTCAACTTGTCAACTAATCACTAAAGAGCTTGACGTGTAGAATCAGGTGTGCTAGTTCACTAGCCTGACGACTCACACTAAATTCTTCCGCTGCTCTGTCGTTCGCTACATACTTTTGTCTTAGACTTCCATCTTGGAAGTCGTTTGTGGTGACGAGGGACACGAGGGGTGTTGTACAAAACAAAGTAATCAGCGATTGGATCGTCTCTAACCAATCAAGAGTATCGAAGCCAATGACGACATTTTCAAACCGCCGCTTTTCCCCACGTGTGATCTGGCTCTGAGCCAACCCATCGGTTCCTGGACCAGACGGCCCTGAATGTGTTCGCTGAAGGGTCGGAGAGGTACTCAGATCCAGACTCATTGCGGAGAAGAAACTAACATCCGTGGGCGTGGCGTAGCATTTGGCAGGAGGAAGGAGTCTGGGTAGCCAGGCAACCAGTTCAGGGGCCACAGCTAAATGGTGAAACGTCCGAGGAGAGGTTTGAAAAAGGCTGTCCTAGGGCTCAGGTGAGCTTACACTGTTTTGCAAGTAACCTCTTTTCGGTCAGTGTACATTTGTCACCAGATGCATGTGTTCTTTCCCCTTCTTAACATGGACAGCATTGACTCAAGTCTTCACAAAGGCGCGACACACAGACACACACACACACAGACACACACACACACACACACACACACACACACACACACACACACACACACACACACACACACAGCCTGGAATTAGAGCAGACTAGGATATCAGGGAGCAACATGGAATCAGCATCTTCAACCACTTCCCTCGTCTTCCGGGATTAGCGACAACAGCCGGCCTGTGTGTGTGTGTGTGTGTGTGTGTGTGTGTGTGTGTGTACGTGCGTGCGTGCGTAGGGATTAGTGGCAAAAGCCGGCCGAGGCCAACGCTCTTATCTCCATGCTTCAGTCGTTCAGTCCTCGCATAGACGCACACACACACTCATCCAGTGGCCCACAGGACCAGCTTAGCCTCCAAAGGAATCATGGGAATTACCAAGCAGCCCCTAAGGATGGCATGCTCGGCTGTGATTGGTCAAACAGTGTTATGACATGTCCTCTCCCCAGACTCTTGCCTTTGGGTTCTTCCTGAGAGAGACAACCAGAGACAGACCTCAACTATTCAACTCAACCTTCCCTGCCTAAGCAAATTGAGTCAGACTCTGGCATCATTACTGAGAAAAATTTGATAAGTGATGCTTTTAAATCAGCATTTTGTCACAGCAGGCTTTTTATTTGAAATAAATGGTGGTTTAATTGACCCTGGTCAGCCAGTCGAATGCTCTTCCCTCTCCCAGCCTCTAGTTGGCTCGATGGAACATCAGTCAATCTTTGTTTTCATTTAAACAATTTTGTACTTGTGATGTGCTAGATGCCTTGCTTAAGGCCTCTTTTCAATCTGTAATGCTGAAGCATTACAGATTCCGCAATAGAAATTGTAAAGGTAATTTCCAATTGAGCCAATGTACGAGGTATGCAGCGTTTACTGTGAATGCAATCTCTGCTAAAGCGGGAACATTGCCTTTAAATTTCAATCACGCTATAAAGCTGAACTTCCGCGATACGAATTGAATAGAGCCCTAAAATTGATGTAAAAAATAATAATAATCCACTGGATTTACTTGATCCTTTCTTGCTACAGCTTGCTGTTCCCCTGACAGCAGAAACACATTTTTTTACCTGACGGTGGTTTCTGGTTCCATCCCCAGGGTCTGGAAGGTGGCCCATATACTCCCCCCTTCACAAAGGTGGTGACCCGGGTGACCTAAATAAGTATCGCCCCATTTCCAAACTCTCTTGCTTTGTTAAAATCTTAGAATCCTTGGTAAATACTCAACTAAGATCCTTTTTAACTAGGAAATGTATTCTTAAATGATAATCAGTCAGGTTTCAGAACTGGTCATAGCACCATCTCTGCTACTTCTTTGGTTTTAAATTATGTTCTTAATAGTTTGGATAAGAAGAATCACTGTGCAGCCCTTTTTATTGACCTGTCTAAAGCCTTCAACACTGTGGATCATTCATTACTTATTCAGAGGCTTTCATCAATTGGTCTGGACCAGTCTGCTGTAGCTGGTTGGAACATTATTTAAAGTGACACATCGTGTATTTACTGCTGGTGTTAAATCAGGTTTTCTGGACATAACAAAAGGTGTCCCACAGGGATCCAATCTTGGTCCGGTACTTTTTACTATTTACCTTAACAATATTGGTTTGTAAAAAATTGCAACTTTCAACTGTATGCAGATGACACTGTTGTGTATGCTCAATCAATCAATAAAATTGTATGTGTCACATGATTCGTAAACAACAGGTGAATGCAGTCAAATGCTTACTTACGGGTCCTTTTCCAACAATGCAGAGTTAGAGATAAAGATTTGTTTTAAATGGAAATAGTGACACGAGGAATAAATACACAGTGAATAACAATAACGAGTAAAAATAACATGGCTATATACAGGAAGTACCAGGTAATAACATGGCTATATACAGGAAGTACCAGGTAATAACATGGCTATATACAGGAAGTAACAGGTAATAACATGGCTATATACAGGGAGTACCAGGTAATAACATGGCTATATCCAGGGAGTACCAGGTAATAACGTCGCTATATACAGGAAGTACCAGGTAATAACATGGCTATATACAGGAAGTACCAGGTAATAACATCGCTATATACAGGGATTACCAGGTAATAACATGGCTATATACAGGGAGTAACAGGTAATAACATGGCTATATACAGGGAGTACCAGGTAATAACATGGCTATATCCAGGGAGTACCAGGTAATAACATGGCTATATACAGGAAGTACCAGGTAATAACATGGCTATATCCAGGGAGTACCAGGTAATAACGTCGCTATATACAGGAAGTACCAGGTAATAACATGGCTATATACAGGAAGTACCAGGTAATAACGTTGCTATATATAGGAAGTACCAGGTAATAACATGGCTATATACAGGGAGTAACAGGTAATAACATGGCTATATACAGGGAGTACCAGGTAATAACATGGCTATATACAGGGAGTACCAGGTAATAACGTCGCTATATACAGGAAGTACCAGGTAATAACATGGCTATATACAGGGAGTACCAGGTAATAACATGGCTATATACAGGAAGTACCAGGTAATAACATGGCTATATACAGGAAGTACAAGGTAATAACATGGCTATATCCAGGGAGTACCAGGTAATAACGTCGCTATATACAGGAAGTACCAGGTAATAACATGGCTATATACAGGAAGTACCAGGTAATAACGTCGCTATATACAGGAAGTACCAGGTAATAACATGGCTATATACAGGGAGTAACAGGTAATAACATGGCTATATACAGGGAGTACCAGGTAATAACATGGCTATATACAGGGAGTACCAGGTAATAACGTCGCTATATACAGGAAGTACCAGGTAATAACATGGCTATATACAGGGAGTAACAGGTAATAACATGGCTATATACAGGGAGTACCAGGTAATAACATGGCTATATACAGGGAGTACCAGGTAATAACATGGCTATATACAGGAAGTACCAGGTAATAACATGGCTATATCCAGGGAGTACCAGGTAATAACGTCGCAATATACAGGAAGTACCAGGTAATAACATGGCTATATACAGGAAGTACCAGGTAATAACGTCGCTATATACAGGAAGTACCAGGTAATAACATGGCTATATACAGGGAGTAACAGGTAATAACATGGCTATATACAGGGAGTACCAGGTAATAACATGGCTATATACAGGGAGTACCAGGTAATAACGTCGCTATATACAGGAAGTACCAGGTAATAACATGGCTATATACAGGGAGTACCAGGTAATAACATGGCTATACACAGGAAGTACCAGGTAATAACATGGCTATATACAGGAAGTACCAGGTAATAACGTCGCTATATACAGGGAGTACCAGGTAATAACATGGCTATATACAGGGAGTACCAGGTAATAACATGGCTATATACAGGGAGTACCAGGTAATAACATGGCTATATACAGGAAGTACCAGGTAATAACATGGCTATATACAGGAAGTACCAGGTAATAACGTCGCTATATACAGGGAGTACCAGGTAATAACATGGCTATATACAGGGAGTACCAGGTAATAACATGGCTATATACAGGAAGTACCAGGTAATAACATCGCTATATACAGGGAGTACCAGGTAATAACAAGGCTATATACAGGGAGTACCAGGTAATAACATGGCTATATACAGGAAGTATCAGGTAATAATGTCGCTATATACAGGGAGTACCAGGTAATAACATGGCTATATACAGGGAGTACCAGGTAATAACATGGCTATATACAGGGAGTACCAGGTAATAACATGGCTATATACAGGAAGTACCAGGTAATAACATGGCTATATACATGAAGTACCAGGTAATAACGTCGCTATATACAGGGAGTACCAGGTAATAACATGGCTATATACAGGGAGTACCAGGTAATAACATGGCTATATACAGGAAGTACCAGGTAATAACATCGCTATATACAGGGAGTACCAGGTAATAACAAGGCTATATACAGGGAGTACCAGGTAATAACATGGCTATATACAGGAAGTACCAGGTAATAACGTCGCTATATACAGGAAGTACCAGGTAATAACGTCGCTATATACAGGAAGTACCAGGTAATAACATGGCTATATACAGGAAGTATCAGGTAATAACGTCGCTATATACAGGGAGTACCAGGTAATAACATGGCTATATACAGGGAGTACCAGGTAATAACATGGCTATATACAGGGAGTACCAGGTAATAACATGGCTATATACAGGAAGTACCAGGTAATAACATGGCTATATACAGGAAGTACCAGGTAATAACGTCGCTATATACAGGGAGTACCAGGTAATAACATGGCTATATACAGGGAGTACAAGGTAATAACATGGCTATATACAGGGAGTACCAGGTAATAACATGGCTATATACAGGAAGTACCAGGTAATAACATCGCTATATACAGGGATTACCAGGTAATAACAAGGCTATATACAGGGAGTACCAGGTAATAACATGGCTATATACAGGAAGTATCAGGTAATAACGTCGCTATATACAGGGAGTACCAGGTAATAACATGGCTATATACAGGGAGTAACAGGTAATAACATGGCTATATACAGGAAGTACCAGGTAATAACATGGCTATATACAGGAAGTACCAGGTAATAACGTCGCTATATACAGGAAGTACCAGGTAATAACGTCGCTATATACAGGAAGTACCAGGTAATAACGTCGCTATATACAGGAAGTACCAGGTAATAACATGGCTATATACAGGGAGTACCAGGTAATAACATGGCTATATACAGGAAGTACCAGGTAATAACGTGGCTATATACAGGAAGTACAAGGTAATAACGTCGCTATATACAGGAAGTACCAGGTAATAACGTCGCTATATACAGGAAGTACCAGGTAATAACATGGCTATATACAGGAAGTACCAGGTAATAACATGGCTATATACAGGAAGTACCAGGTAATAACATGGCTATATACAGGAAGTAACAGGTAATAACGTCGCTATATACAGGAAGTACCAGGTAATAACGTCGCTATATACAGGAAGTACCAGGTAATAACGTCGCTATATACAGGAAGTACCAGGTAATAACATGGCTATATACAGGAAGTACCAGGTAATAACATGGCTATATACAGGGAGTACCAGGTAATAACATGGCTATATACAGGAAGTACCAGGTAATAACATGGCTATATACAGGAAGTACCAGGTAATAACATGGCTATATACAGGGAGTACCAGGTAATAACATGGCTATATACAGGAAGTACCAGGTAATAACATGGCTATATACAGGAAGTACCAGGTAATAACATGGCTATATACAGGAAGTACCAGGTAATAACATGGCTATATACAGGAAGTACCAGGTAATAACGAGGTAATTGAGGTAGATACTGTATGTACATGTAGGTAGGGGTAAAGTGACTAGACAACAGGATAGATAATAGACAGTAGCAGCAGTATACTGTAGGTAGGGGTAAAGTGACTAGTCAACAGGATAGATAATAGACAGTAGCAGCAGTATACTGTAGGTAGGGGTAAAGTGACTAGACAACAGGATAGATAATAGACAGTAGCAGCAGTATACTGTAGGTAGGGGTAAAGTGACTAGACAACAGGATAGATAATAGACAGTAGCAGCAGTATACTGTAGGTAGGGGTAAAGTGACTTGACAACAGGATAGATAATAGACAGTAGCAGCAGTATACTGTAGGTAGGGGTAAAGTGACTAGTCAACAGGATAGATAATAGACAGTAGCAGCAGTATACTGTAGGTAGGGGTAAAGTGACTAGACAACAGGATAGATAATAGACAGTAGCAGCAGTATACTGTAGGTAGGGGTAAAGTAACTAGTCAACAGGATAGATAATAGACAGTAGCAGCAGTATACTGTAGGTAGGGGTAAAGTGACTAGACATCAGGATAGATAATAGACAGTAGCAGCAGTATACTGTAGGTAGGGGTAAAGTGACTAGACAACAGGATAGATAATAGACAGTAGCAGCAGTATACTGTAGGTAGGGGTAAAGTGACTAGTCAACAGGATAGATAATAGACAGTAGCAGCAGTATACTGTAGGTAGGGGTAAAGTAACTAGACAACAGGATAGATAATAGACAGTAGCAGCAGTATACTGTAGGTAGGGGTAAAGTGACTAGTCAACAGGATAGATAATAGACAGTAGCAGCAGTATACTGTAGGTAGGGGTAAAGTGACTAGACAACAGGATAGATAATAGACAGTAGCAGCAGCATATGTGGTGAGTGTGAAACATGTGTGTGTGTGTGTGTGTGTGTGTTGGGGTGTCAGTGTAAGTATGTGTGAGTGTGTGGGTAGAGTCCAGTGTGTGTGCATAGAGTCAGTGCAAGAAAGGGGTCAATGCAAAAAAGCAACTAGTCTGGTTAGCCATTTGATGAGCTATTTAGCAGTCTTGTTTAGCAGTCTTATGGCTTGGGTGTAGAAGCCGTTCAGGTTCCTGTTTGTTTCAGACTTGGGGCACTAACAGTAACAGCAGCATATGTGGTGAGTCAAAAAAAGATGCAAAAAGGGTCAATGCAGATAGTCCAGTTAGCTATTTGGTTAACTATTTAACAAACAATTTAGCAGTTTTATGGCTTTGGGGTAGAAGCTGTTCAGGGTCCTGTTGGTGTCAGACTTGGTCCAGCGGTACCGCTTGCCTGAAGGTAGCAGAGAGGACAGTCTTGGCTGGCTGGAGTCTGACATTTTTTTATGGCCTTTCTCTGACACCACCTTGTATACAGGTCCTGGATGGCAGGGAGCTCCGCCCCAGTGATGTACTGAGCCATACTCACCACCCTTTGGAGCACCTTGCGGTCAGGTGCCTTGCAGCCAGTCAAGATGCTCTCAGTGGAAAAGCTGTAGAACTTTTTGAGGATCTGATGGCCCAAATCTTTTCAACCTCTTCACCTGTGTGGGCCATATTCATTCATGTTAATTCATTAGTGATGTGGACACTGAGGAACTTGAAGCTTTCAACCCACTCCGTCAGTTTCCTGTAGTCAACGATCAGCTCGTTTGTCTTGCTGACGTTGAGGAAGGAGTTGTTGTCCTGGCACCACACTGCCAGGTCTCTGACCTCCTCCCTATAGGCTGCCTCATCGTAGTCGGTGATCAGCAGTGTTGTAGTACTTGAGACCGGTCTCGAGACCACATGTTGAGAGTCTCGGTCTTGTCTTGGGTGTCAGATACATTTGTACTCGGTCTTGACTCGGTCTCGGACAGTGAGGACTCCTAATTTCTTCCCGAAACCAGCGTAGTAAAAAAACTCAGTTATCAGCTTCCATTCAGTCAGCGTATAAAACCGCTTCTCCAGGCCAAATTTATACACTCCTTTCTTGATACATTAATATCTTAACAGCCTTTATATCTGTTATAGACATGTTTGCGCAGTGGCGACCCTATAGGCCTTCAATGTGTGACAGGTTGGTGATTCTGAAAGGACAGCAACCGTAATATCAGCGCACTCATGTAGGAGAGTGCACTTTTTGTAAAACACAAAGGGCCAGTGGTGTAGTGGAGGCTATATGCAGGTATAAACCGTATAACCAGTTTTTTTTCAGTGGGCATTGTGTATACTCACTTCTGAATCCCTACTGATGCGTATCAAAGTAGTGTAGTGGAGGTATACGACTTATCAAGTATGTAGTACAATAGAGAAATCATGCACAAAGTAGCATACACAATCGCAAAGCACGTGAAATATATTTCCTTTGAAACTAGGCCGCACACACAGCCTGGTTTCAAAGGAATCTGCAGTCAGCAAGAGTGTGCAGCTCTCAACTGGTTTTCGCATGGAGCAGCTCATAGAAGATTGACATTGGTAGCCGGTAGGGGTAGGAATGACGTTTCAATTTACGATATCTACCAGTAAATGCTAACTAAGGCAACAATGGGTATGCAAACCAGGTATTGAAAAAGTTTAGTCCAAAGTGTTGGTTAGTAGGCTATTTCTGATGCGTAATTCTCATAATGTGCTGTTTCCATCAGGGGCATAGACATGGATGGGCCTGGGTGGACAGAGGCCCCAACCATGGCTCTCTCCCAGAAGCCTGGCTGGTGCGTAAAACCATGGCTCTCTCCCAGAAGCCTGGCTGGTGAGTAAAACCATGGCTCTCTCCCAGAAGCCTGGCTGGTGAGTAAAACCATGACGCTCTCCCAGAAGCCTGGCTGGTGAGTAAAACCATTGGCTCTCTCCCAGAAGCCTGGCTGGTGCATAAAACCATGTGTCACGCCCTGGCTCTGGGACTCTGTTATGTTGAGCCAGGGTGTATTATTTCAGTGGGTTTTTGTGTGCTAGGTTGAGTATCTAGTTCATTTGGTTCTATGTTGGCCGGTGTGGTTCTCAATCAGAGGCAACGTGAATCAGCTGTTGCTTGTTGTCTCTGATTGGGAACCATACTTAGGCAGCCTGTTTTCCACAGTGTTTTGTGGGATCTTGTTCCGTTTGGTTTGTGTAACCGTAGGACTTCACGTTTCGTATCGTTTGTTGTTTTGTTCGTGTGATCATTCAAATTAAAAGTATGTTCGCATTCCACGCTGCGCCTTGGTCCTCTGTGTATGACGATCGTGACAGAAGATCCCACCATAACAGGACCAAGCAGCGTGTCCAGGAGCCAACGCCAGAGGTGAATCTAGCGGATATCCACCTCGACTGGGTCAAGCCGCGGGAGGAGGAGAGAGGCTGGACTTGGGAGCAGAGGAGCGAGAGTCTGGCGAGAGCCATGGAGGCCTGGCCCACGGGGAGGAGAGACACCCAGAAAAATTTTAGGGGGGGGGCTCACGCCGTGGACGACGGGGCAGCAGGAGGCCGCCAGGTTACGGGAGTCACTGGTCACCAGGGGGAAGGAGGATGTAAAGGTACGGCGAGAGGTACTGGGGTGTGTTGCCAGTCCGGTCCGGCCCGTTCCTGATCCCCGCGTAGGGCCAGTGGTGTGTGTCCCCAGTACGGTCCGGCTTGTTCCTGTCCCTCGCACCGAGCCTGTGGTGTGCGTCGCCAGCCCGGTCCAGCATGTTCCTGCCCCTCGCACCAAGCCTGTGGTGCGCGTCGCCAGCCCGGTCCGGCCTGTTCCTGCCCCTCGCACCAAGCCAGTGGTGCGCGTCGCCAGCCCGGTCCGGCCCGTTCCTGCTTCCCGCACCAAGCCAGTGGTGCGCGTCGCCAGCCCAGTCCGGCCCGTTCCTGCTTCCCGCACCAAGCCAGTGGTGCGCGTCGTCAGCCCGGTTCGGCCCGTTCCTGCTTTCCGCACCAAGCCAGTGGTGCGCGTTGTCAGCCCGGTTCAGCCCGTCCCTGCTCCCCGCACCAAGCCTGTGGTGTGCGTCGTTAGCCCGGTCCGGCCTGTTCCTGCTCCCCGCACCAAGGCAGTGGTGCGCTCGTCAGCCCGGTTCGGCCCGTCCCTGCTCCCCGCACCAAGCCAATGGTGCGCGTCGTCAGCCCGGTCCGGCCTGTTCCTGCTCCCCGCACCAAGCCAGTGGTGCGCTTCGTCAGCCCGGTTCGGCCCGTCCCTGCTCCCCGCGTCGTCAGTCCGGCACAGCCCGTGCCTGTTCCACCGGTGCCGTCAGCTGCTCCACTCCGGAGCTAGAGCAATCCGCTCCACCAGTGTTCAGTCCAGCTCCGGCCAGCAGGGCCAGACCGGACCAGTGGCGCTTTGGGGGGTTAGAGAGGGAGTGGGGGTCATGCCCGGAGCCGGAACCGCCTCCGAGGAGGAATGCCCACCCGGGGGGTACTGTCACGCCCTGCCTCTGGGACTCTGTTCTGTTGAGCCAGGGTGTGTTGTTTCAGTGGGTTTTTGTGTGCTAGGTTGAGTATCTAGTTCATTTGGTTCTATGTTGGCCGGTGTGGTTCTCAATCAGAGGCAACGTGAATCAGCTGTTGCTTGTTGTCTCTGATTGGGAACCATACTTAGGCAGCCTGTTTTCCACAGTGTTTTGTGGGATCTTGTTCCGTTTGGTTTGTGTAACCGTAGGACTTCACGTTTCGTATCGTTTGTTGTTTTGTTCGTGTGATCATTCAAATTAAAAGTATGTTCGCATTCCACGGTGCGCCTTGGTCCTCTGTGTATGACGATCGTGACACCATGGCTCTCTCCCAGAAGCCTGGCTGGTGAGTAAAACCATGTCTCTCTCCCAGAAGCCTGGCTGGTGAGTAAAACCATGACGCTCTCCCTGAAGCCTGGCTGGTGAGTAAAACCTTTGGCTCTCTCCCAGAAGCTTGGCTGGTGCGTAAAACCATGGCTCTCTCCCAGAAGCCTGGCTGGTGCGTAAAACCATGGCTCTCTCCCAGAAGCCTGGCTGGTGCGTAAAACCATGGCTCTCTCCCAGAAGCCTGGCTGGTGCGTAAAACCATGGCTCTCTCCCAGAAGCCTGGCTGGTGCGTAAAACCATGACTCTCTCCCAGAAGCCTGGCTGGTGCGTAAAACCATGGCTCTCTCCCAGAAGCGTGGCTGGTGAGTAAAACCATGGCTCTCTCCCAGAAGCCTGGCTGGTGAGTAAAACCATGGCTCTCTCCCAGAAGCCTGGCTGGTGCGTAAAACCATGGCTCTCTTCCAGAAGCCTGGCTGGTGCGTAAAACCATGGCTCTCTCCCAGAAGCCTGGCTGGTGAGTAAAACCATGGCTCTCTCCCAGAAGCCTGGCTGGTGAGTAAAACCATGGCTCTCTCCCAGAAGCCTGGCTGGTGAGTAAAACCATGGCTCTCTCCCAGAAGCCTGGCTGGTGCGTAAAACCATGGCGCTCTCCCAGAAGCCTGGCTGGTGCGTAAAACCATGGCTCTCTCCCAGAAGCCTGGCTGGTGCGTAAAACCATGGCGCTCTCCCAGAAGCCTGGCTGGTGCGTAAAACCATGGCTCTCTCCCAGAAGCCTGGCTGGTGAGTAAAACCATGGCTCTCTCCCAGAAGCCTGGCTGGTGCGTAAAACCATGGCTCTCTCCCAGAAGCCTGGCTGGTGCGTAAAACCATGGCTCTCTCCCAGAAGCCTGGCTGGTGCGTAAAACCATGGCTCTCTCCCAGAAGCCTGGCTGGTGCGTAAAACCATGGCTCTCCCCCAGAAGCCTGGCTGGTGAGTAAAACCATGGCTCTCCCCCAGAAGCCTGGCTGGTGCATAAAACCATGGCTCTCTCCCAGAAGCCTGGCTGGTGAGTAAAACCATGGCTCTCTCCCAGAAGCCTGGCTGGTGAGTAAAACCATGGCTCTCTCCCAGAAGCCTGGCTGGTGAGTAAAACCATGGCTCTCTACCAGAAGCCTGGCTGGTGAGTAAAACCATGGCTCTCTCCCAGAAGCCTCAGGGATAGCGTACACAGACCTTTCGGCTTTACAGCCTACTTCAGTATGAAGGTACAATTTTCTTTAATTCAAAACAGCATTTGTAAAGAACAGCAGAAGAGGTGGATGTCCTGAAAGAGACTTGCAGCAAGATGACAAGAAACTAAGTCCACGCGAGATGGCATCAGCACTATTGTGAATGATTATTACAGGTGACTGGAAAAACTGTCTAGAGAGACAATCCAGGAGGAATAACATTGTTGTAGATGGCATACCAGAGTCCACATGAGACCTGGATGGAGTCTGAGGAGAAAGTGAGAAAAATGATCACAGAAAAGCTGCAGATGGATCATAGGAAGATTGAGGTGGAGCGCGCCCACAGGTCTGGAAAACCTTTAATGAGCCCAGGTGACAGACCCAGGGCAATAGGAGTCAATTTCCTACGGTTCAAGGACAAGATGGCAGTTCTGGAGAGAGCCAAGAATAACCAATATATTCCTCTACGAGCTGTGCGCCAGAGGTCGAAAGAACTTATCACGGCTGTGAAAGCTGCCAGAGAGCATGGAGACATCCGAATGACTCATTGTCTACCCTCCGTCCCAAAAGCCCGGGAGGAGTGAGATAGCCAAGCTTCCAGGTCAGTAGCTTCAGCCCAACATCACACACACACACACACACACACACACAGGCCTGTTTGACTGACTCTATTAGTGAAACAACGTTTTTCTCATCAATCTCCTCACAAAGCGAAAACAACCCTTTCCACAGTGGGTTCTACATGGAACCCAAAATGGTTCTACCTGGAACCATAAAGGGTTCTACCTAGAACCAAAAAGGGTTATCCTATGAGGATGGCAAAAGAACCCTTTGGGAACCATTTTTTCTACAAGTGTATAGTTGGCTAGGTATTTGTATTTATGATGAATTTATTATGGATCCCCATTAGTTCCTGCAAAGGCAGCAGCTACTCTTCCTGGGGTTTATTATGGATCCCCATTAGTTCCTGCCAAGGCAGCAGCTACTCTTCCTGGGGTTTATTATGGATCCCCATTAGTTCCTGCCAAGGCAGCAGCTACTCTTCCTGGGGTTTATTATGGATCCCCATTAGTTCCTGCAAAGGCAGCAGCTACTCTTCCTGGGGTTTATTATGGATCCCCATTAGTTCCTGCCAAGGCAGCAGCTACTCTTCCTGGGGTTTATTAAGGATCCCCATTAGTTCCTGCCAAGGCAGCAGCTACTCTTCCTGGGGTTTATTATGGATCCCCATTAGTTCCTGCCAAGGCAGCAGCTACTCTTCCTGGAGTTTATTATGGATCCCCATTAGTTCCTGCCAAGGCAGCAGCTACTCTTCCTGGAGTTTATTATGGATCCCCATTAGTTCCTACCAAAGCAGCAGCTACTCTTCCTGGGGTCAGCAACATAAGACAGTTACATACTGTTTAAAATACTACCTGACATTACATTTCATAACACCTTACCCAACACCTTCAGTGTGTTCCCTCAGGCCTCTACTCTACTACCACATATTTACAATACACACACGTACACAATAAAAAACACATCAAAATACATGTGTGCGTGTGTGTAGAGTGCGTGTCTTAACATGTGTATGTGTGTCTGTGCCTGTGTGTGTCTCTTCACAGTCCCCGCTGTTCCATAAGATGTATTTTTATGTGTTTTTTTTAAATCTGATTCTAATGCTTGCATCAGTTACCTGATGTGGAATAGAGTTCCATGTAGCCATGGCTCTATGTAGTACTGTGCGCCTCCCGTAGTCTGTTCTTGACTTGGGGACTGTGAAGAGACCTCTGGTGGCATGGCTTGTGGGGTATGCATGGGTGTCCGAGCTGTGTGCTAGTAGTTTAAACAGACACCTCGGTGCATTCAGCACGTCAACATTCTTACAAAAACAAGTAATGATGAAGTCAATCTCTCCTCCACTTTGAGCCATGAGAGATTTACATGCATATTATTAATGTTAGCTCTCTGTGTACATTTAAGGGCCAGCGGTTCTGCCCTGTTCTGAGCCAATTGTAATTTTCCGAGGTCCATCTTTGTGGCACCTGACCACACGACTGAACAGAAGTCCAGGTGCGACAAAACTAGAGCCTGTCGGACCTGCCTTGTTGATAGTGTTGTTAAAAAGGCAGAGCTGCTCTTCATTATAGACAGACTTCTCCCCGTCTTAGCTACTGTTGTATCAATATGTTTTGACCATGAGTTTACGATCCAGGGTTACTCCAAGCAGTTTAGTCACCTTAACTTGCTCAGTTTATTTTGTTCCAAATACAATGCTTTTAGTTTTTGAAATATTTAGGACAGAATTAGTCCTTGCCACCCACTCTGAAACTAACTGCAGCTCTTTGTTAAGTGTTGCAGTGATTTCACTCGCTGTAGTAGCTGAAGTGTTGAGTCATCTGTATACATAGCCAAACTGACTTTAGTCAAGGCCAGTGGCATATCATTAGTAAACATTGACTCGGTACCGCTACCCCCTGTATAATGGCCTCAGTATTGTTATTTTATTGTGTTACTTTTTATTTTATTTTTTACTTTAGTTTATTTAGTAAATATTTTCTTCACTCTATTTATTGAACTGCATTGTTGGTTAAGGGCTTGTAAGTAAGGATTTCACGGTAAGGTTGTATTCGGCACATGTGACAAATAAAACGTGATTTGATTTTGATTTGATTTAAAAAAGTAAGGAGCCTAGACATTGCCCTGTGGAATTCCTGATTATACCTGGATTTTGTTGGAGAAGCTTCCATTAAATAACACTCTCTGTGTTCTGTTAGACAGGTAACTCTTTATCCACAATATAGCAGGTGGAGTAAAGCCATAACACATACGTTTTTCCAGCAGCAGACGATGATCGATAATGTCAAAAGCTGTACTGAATTCTAACAAAACAGCCCCCACAATCTTTTTTATCATCATTTTCTCTCAGCCAATCATCAGTCATTTGTGTAAGTGCTGTGCTTGTTGAATGTCCTTCCCTATAAGTGTGCTGAAAGTTTGTTGTCAATTTGTTTACTGTAAAATAGCATTGTATCTGGTCAAACACTATTTTTTCCAAAGGTTTACTAAGGGTTGGTAACAGGCTGATTGGTCGGCTATTGGAGCCAGTAAAGGGAGGTTTACTATTCTTGGGTAGTGGAATTGCTGTTTATTCTCTCCAGGCCTGAGGGCACACACTTTCTAGTAGGCTTAGATTGAAAATATGGCAAATAGGAAAGGCAATGTCATCCGCTATTATCCTCAGTAATTTTCCATCCAAGTTGTCAGACCCCGGTGGCTTGTCATTGTGGAAAGACAATCTTTTTTTCACTTCTTCCACACTCACTTTACGGAAGAAAAAATGACAATGCTTGTCTTTCATAATTAGATGTGGGGCCTCCCGAGTGGCGCAGGGTCTAAGCACTGCAACGCACTGCAAGCTGCATTACTACAGATCCTGGTTCGATACCGGGCTGTGTCGCGACCGGGAGACCCATGAGACGACGCACAATTGGCCCAGCGTCGTCCGGGTTAGGGGAGGGTTTGGCCCAGCGTCGTCCGGGTTAGGGGAGGGTTTGGCCCAGCGTCGTCCGGGTTAGGGGAGGGTTTGGCCCAGCGTCGTCCGGGTTAGGGGAGGGTTTGGCCCAGCGTCGTCCGGGTTAGGGGAGGGTTTGGCCCAGCGTCGTCCGGGTTAGGGGAGGGTTTGGCCCAGCGTCGTCCGGGGTAGGGGAGGGTTTGGCCCAGCGTCGTCCGGGTTAGGGGAGGGTTTGGCCCAGCGTCGTCCGGGTTAGGGGAGGGTTTGGCCCAGCGTCGTCCGGGTTAGGGGAGGGTTTGGCCCAGCGTCGTCCGGGTTAGGGGAGGGTTTGGCCGGCCGTCCTTGTCCCATCGCGCTGTAGCGACTCCTGAGGCGGAGGACACACGGCTCTTGACCTTCACCTCTCCCGAGTCCGTACGGGAGCTGCAGGGATGGGACAAGACTGTAATCCAATTGGATATGACAAAATTGGGGAGTAAAGGGGATAAAAAAACAATTAAAAAATATATTAATAATACTTGGATGTGTAGTGTCAGCGTTTGTTGCTGGCATGTCATGCCTAAATTTGCTAATCTTGCCAATGAAAGAATCATTAAAGTCCTAAATGTAATGGCAAAATTTTGATTTCCGTCTAAAAATACATACCCAAAAGTAACTGCTATTCATGTGTAATTGCATGATTCTCACATGCGAAAACTTGGTATTTTTGGAAAGAAGTGTGGTATTATTTTATGTATCATGAAGGCAAATATAGGGAAAGGTCAAAGGTAAAATAATAATATTAGTAATAAGCATGGATATGTTGTAAAATTGAAAATCTATATGCCTTGGAGTGTTTATGGATTGAGAGCCAGTTGAATTCAGAGCAGAGATAATTATGTGTTTTTCAAACTCCCTGCAGCTGGTTTAGGGAGTGTCAATGACGTGATGGCTGTGTGGAGATAGAAGTAACAATGGAACTAGTGTTAGCATTTCTTTATGCTTATGACCTTATGACCTGACACATGGCCACATGCACATAATCTCAGTGCTGGAAAGGGTGATGAATGATAAATGTTTTATAATGTGTTATGAAATGATAATGGTGAAACAGAATGAACATGTTTGATATTTTATAATCCAGATATATGTTTAAATAATGAATATATACATTAAGTATATGATGTGTTATTTTACAGGGGTTTTTTAAACTGAGGCCATGGGGTTCTAGACATCTGGTTTGCATTTACATTAGTTTTTTAAGAAGGGGCTTTGAGAAGGGGCCTAGGCACGCAGCCAATAGAATGATCGAATGAGAGGGTGGTACGAACTAAAAAAAAGTTAGGAATGTTTGTACATGTGGCTATAAAATTGAGCTCTTGGCGAAAAAGGGACAGTCTTTGTCTCTTTGGAAAAAGGCTCGGCTTTGTTTTTTAAATAAAGTCTAAATTCTTAAATTCACAGGCTCTGATGTCTTGAGAGATATTTTTGAGTTGATTATCTAGTCAAATGTTTCTACAACATATTGGCGACCACGAAGGGACTTGATAGGGATCAGTGACGGTATGTATTTGCAGTTGTGAAACGGCTTGGACAGACCATACAAACAAAAGCGGCCGCTTTTAAAAAGGTAAGAAGTTCTTACTAAAATAGTATAAAGTTTGTGTGGTCCGATCCGGGACTCGGCAACATCTAAAGAAATACCAAGTAGGTCTCTCCAAATTTAAGAACCAGAAAGTTAGACACTATGAGCTTTTGAATTTAAGAATACATGTCGCTGTTGTTTGTCTGAACCGTCTGTTCAATTGATTTGATTCATTTGATTCAGTTGATTCATCTTGCTGATTGCTATGTCTGGGTCATTTCGACACGGGTGGTTGTACGGCTGGTTGAGCGATCAGACAATAACATGTTAAGTCCTGCAGATACCGCTTTAGATGTTAATCGTCTTGAGGACTGCATAGGTAGGCAGAAATCCTGGGTAATACCGCTTCTTTTTCTGTGTTGAGGAAGTGTAACAGAAAAATTAGGGCAGAATTGACAGGTCGCTTAGGAAAGCGTAGTATAAATAGAAATCTTGTGGATACCGCTTTGGAGGGCTATAATTAGCATTCCATTGGCCTGAACAGACAAGATTACTTACGGATACCGCTCTGATGATAAATTCTTTGTTAGAGGTCTGTACGGGTAAGTAGTGAATCATCCTGTGTTGTGATGATGTCAATATTATGTAGGGTCTATCAGGTAAAAACGTTAGGTCATCCTGAGTAGGTGAACGGGTTAAATAGCTACAAGGGCTTCAGAATATAGAGAAAGTGTTAAATAAGAGTAGGGCTGCTCATCTGTGTGAGTGAGAATAATGAGAAATCCTGCAAGTAAATAGCCTTTCCGTAAGGAAAGGAAATATATTTGAGGTTGTTTGAAACTTCTGTCTGATGGAGAAAGGGTGTGCCCAATCTCACTTAGGAAAGAGAAGAATAAATGGTGCGTGGATATTCATTGACCAACTGAGTGTAGAAAATTCACGTTACCAGGAGGGGTAGAATAAATCCTGTTGGAGGAACAGGTCACGTTTATTGGTGTGGTCATATGACGTCTATGCATTGTATTTTGATACATCTGTTAGGGTATGTTTCGGACGATATATTTAGAAACTTTAGAGGTAATGCAGTATTATGATAAATTGACTACGTAAAATAATAAAATTATAGGTGTTGACTTGTTCAAACACGTAGGCGGATGTGGAAATGGGAGAGAGTACATAGGACATGTGGTAGAATTAAGCATAATAATAAACGATCTATTATTTCAGAAGCAGATATATAATTCATTTGGTTAGGTTGTTAGATCTGTTTTCAAATCAATGAATGTGGGGTTTGACTTGTTGACTGCTAAGTTGATTACGTTGAGCGTGTGAGAACTGTGTCCTTCAGAACTATTTTCTGATAAAGTGTGGTATGTTCCAGATACTAATACTACTGTCTATTATCATTGGAATAAAAGAGGATTAACTTGTCATTTCGATAAAGCATGGGTTCTGCATCGCTGAACAGAGTCTAGGTTTTCTACGTATAGTTTAACTATAGTTGGGGGTTGTTTAGATTGAAGGAACAGTCAGGATAAGATTGGAAAATCTAGTAGCCTGCGTCTTTTCAGACTGAAGGACTCACTTATTCAACGGGGAAGGAGGAGTGTCTATAGTCTAAATCAGAAAGGACAGTTACATTTGAATAGCGGACTGGCAATTTGGATAAGAGATTTGGCCATAATTTGAATTGTTTAGGTAGACTGGAATGAAAGTAAGGTATTTTAATAATATTAATATACATATATTATTGGTTATTGTTGGGATGTGAATAGATTTTACTAAAAGCATGAATTAGTTTCCGGTAAAAAGAGAGTCATACTTGTTTGACTGTATCGAGCTGAAATAGTTATTTAAAGAAAGTTTGAATAGTTGGATGGAAAACATCTATTTGACAAAATTCTAATTGTTATTATTTTATTCTATGGTTTGCGTCACCAGTGGTGTATGCGAATATTTGGTGAATTGTAGAATGATAATGTATTTTCATTACGTGAACTAGGGGATGCAAGGAGCTTTGGCTATTATGCTGAGTGAATAAGCACCCATTTATAGTGGGTTCTAGATTTGTTGACTAAACAAACGTATATTTTAAACAAAAGTAATGCAATAGGCTACAATTATAATATTATGAGCGGAGGGCACTATACGCTCATCTGTGGCTGGGTAGCTCAGTTGGTAGAGCACGGTGCTTACAAAGCCAGGGTTGGGTGTTCGATTCCCAAGGGGGGCTAGTATAAGTAAAGAAATGTATGAGCTCACGAATTGAGTGTCGTTAGGAAAAAGAGCATCTGCTAAAATGTTAATGGGTATGGAGAGGAGAGTACGTGGTAGTCATTGGATAAGGTTTTGCTAGATTAAACAAATGACAATAGTGGGATATGTCTATAGATACATTGGATTGTGATAAATTGATTATTTAAATATATGATGGTAAACTATAGCAAGTGTATGGTGTTACTTGTAGCTTACATAGCAAGGATAGTTAATTCATTCTGATAATGGCGGAGTGATGGTTTAATTGCGTGGCTATGATTTTAGTTGATTACAGGAGAAATAGGATATAGTTTACGACGCATGGAGAAGTGAATGTCTTTCATGGTAATAGAGCAACTGAACCAAACATGACTTTACTACAGCAATTTAGGTTGGTTAATGTTGTTAAGTTCGTTTTTAAACCCTATGATAGAGGTAAATGCAGAACGCTGTTTGAAAGTGGTTTATTTCGTCTGCTAGGAAAAGTTGAAGAATTTCCATTTTTTCTCTGTGGAGGTTAAACTTGCTGAAACGTGAGAGCGCTAAAAGGGATATTATGGGTTACGTTAAGTGTACAAGGATTGCGTATTTTGTAGGAAGTCATAGGAGATTGAATATTATGACTGTGGGTCGCTTTGAATAAAGGCGTCTGCTGAATGGCATATTATTATTATTATTGTTATCGGCAGGAGATGCTAGCTAGTTAGCGGTGAGAGCTAGAGTGATTTTCGTTGGGTGACGTCACTTGCTCTATGAACTGGAAGTAGATGCTTTGTGTGGCACTGGTGGATCGACGGGTAACGCTGCTTCGATGGTGAATGTGGTCAATGTGTTCAGAGGGTCCCTGGTTCGAATCCAGTAGAGGACAGAAAGCAAGTATTTTACATTGATGTTGTTGATGTGAATTACTGGTTTCGTTGATAACATTATAGGGAAGATGTCCTACCAATCCATGTCGGATAGGATAACATAGTAATTGAAATAGCATATTGGTGAATTGGATGTTTTATTGATTTATATTTAGGAGAATGAGAATATGTTATTAGGTAGTATTGCTTTGTGGAGACGATTAACTAATGAAGAACATGTCTCGATAGTTGAATAAGGAACGATATTTGATAATTGATCATTTTATTATGACATTATATTGTTTGTTTAAACAGCAGTGAGTTATGATGATGTTTTATTACTTCAGATAACGATGAATTGTTTATAGTACGTTGAACCTTGGGAGGTAGTTGTTGCTGTTGACTTGATGGAGTAAGTAGACATTTTATATGGGTTTTGGATTATGAAACAATAAGTTTATATTTGGGGAAAAAACAAACATCAATGCAACGGTTTGCGACGTTTAAATTACTAAAAAGGGTTTATAGGTTTATAGTGGAAGGTGGAGTTAACTTAATAAAATGGGTTATTATATAGTGTCTTCTAAATGGGAGTTTTCTTTTAAGAATTGATGAGAGTCTCCTATAATATTAGGTTAGGGGTAAAGTAGGAGACGACGTATCAAACAATTTTAAAATCGATGCTGGGGTTAAAGATTGTTGATGAGATAGGACTGGGGATATATCTATGATGTTTTGTGTGTAATTACTATCTTTGGATTGTTGATTGTATGTTAACAACATGTATACTTTCTCTTCCAGGAACATGGGGATTTCTTTATTGGGAGGTTAAAAAAATCTGTAGGCTAGGGTGGAACTAGTTAGTAAAATTAAGTCGTTTTATTTTTAGGTTGTCATAGGGAGCTACAAAAATAAATAAGGCCTGGCCATTTTTGTTTGTTTATTGTTTTACTATATGGTGTTTGAATAACCACAAACAAACTACTTAGTATGAAATGTTAGTTGTATAGGATTTTTATTTCTATTTGGTTGTTTTTTGACAGCATGGAAGTGAAATATCTTAAAGGGGCATACACATGTAATGTGGGTTTTATTTACTGAGGGATAAGTAAATATGTGTGATTTAGTTTGAAAAGAGCTGTAATAAGGAATTACAACATTTATGAAAGGTTTTGATGGTTGTTAGAAGTAGTATACTATAGGATGAAACAATTCATTGAATGATTTCAATGACCTCTGAAATCTGTCCTGGCTTTATAGTGTGACCTGATCACCCGCACTATGAATTCTAGAGGCATGCTGAATTAAGGGGTTAGATAAAATAAGGATAATTGTGAAGAAGTTTATAATTTGGAAAAAATCCTATATATAAATTAGTCTAAACAGGACAAGGATGAAGTGAGAGAGTTAGTCCTGAAGGAGAAGTATTCCTTGAATAGTGTTATGGAATACAGTTAAGTAAAGATATGCTCAAGGGTTGTCATTTTAAGGTTAGTTATTATGTTAGGTTTGATAGGCAATATTGTTTTGTTTTGTTTTTTGTACACATGAATCACGATGTGATGTATGTGTCCAAGGGGGGAAGTTGGGATTACAGAGGTTTTAATGGTTTATTATGGTTTTGTGGGGAAATATGCAAGGTGTATTAAGGATGTGAAAGTAGTAATAATGTGTTATGGGTTAGGTTAAATCATTTTTGTTTTTGTGATAGGAGGCATGGTGTAGAGGTGGACTACAACAAGCTGGAAGCAGGTGTGCTTCATAATCTCAAGGCTTCTCTTGACGGATGAGAGGACATGAGTAGCATACTGTGTCTCACCTAACCTAACAATGTTCTTAAGATTTTCTTTTCATGGGTGAAGATAGCTATGTCCAACTGAGTAGGATAATCTGAGTATTTTCTGTGCCCTGGAGACTATGTGATGGCAAAAGACTACAGAAGAAAGAGCTGGAAAGATTCTATGTGGAGGGGCCTGTACCAGGTGTGGTTGGCTACCTTAATGATGGTAAAAGTGGTGGAGACAGATACTTAGATTCATGTTTTCCACTATAGGAGTGTTCCAACCTCAGCCATTGGGTAGTATTGTTGTTTTTTGTGTGTGTCTGTGCTTGTGTCTTTGCAGCAGTAACTCTGAGCTTCCCTATGGGAAGGCTGATAGAAGGACACTTTTCACAGACCGATGTCGATAGATTGAGAGGGACTTTGGCTGATCCGGAGACCCTAGTGACGGGGGAAGGTTAACAACAGAAGTGACCTACATATTGTTATACAGGTTATACCGACGATGGTACTGATAGAGGGGAGTATTGGGTATCATCTTAACCATTGTACCAGAGTGAGGGAACTGATGATTGAGAGATTCCAGATCTCCAAGACGCACCAGATATCCTTATCATTGATTTCTATGTACTTGACTAGTTACCTGATAATAAGGGGAATGGAGTACTGATAATAATAATAAAGAGCAGAAGAACAAGACATAGAAGGGATATAGACAGGAGTAGAATGTAGATTCTTGCACAGGCAGGAACCATAACTAAAAATACAGGAAGGGATCACTATTAAAATACTAGGGTTAAATAGTATTGGTGTGTGAGAAACCAGCACAAAGAGTATGGGGAAGTCACATGGGGTAGGGTGACCTTAAGACAATGAAAGAAAGAGACAGGTGAATCATAGACATAAGGAGAACAGTCCAAGACTTAGATAAACAAATTGATGTAGTATTTGGTGTTAGATTTCCAGGGGAAAGTGTTATTAGAAGAGAGAAGTATAAGCAAGTGTTAGAATAGGAAGAAGGAAAGGGAAACTTAATGTCAAATAGAGTATGAGAAAAATATAGGAATGTTACAATAAAACAATTGGGTTATATAATTTGGGAAGAATTCAAGGGAGAATGTGAAACATAATGATTTGTCATGTAGATGATGTTACTAGGGATGTTTTGGATTGGAAATTAACTCAACTGAACTGTTATGATCTGTCCTTTCCTGAGGTTACAACGGATGGTGTCGTAATGCATTGCAGAGATCAATTGGCTCAGAACGGTGTAAACCTCAATAAAAACCAAAAATCCTCTACTTGGCTGAAGAGGAAACAACAAAGGCGTTGAAGATGTTCCTGTCCGACCCACTTCTGCATCAAATCAAAGCAATATACTGGGTTGCACATGGACAAAACAGGATGATGGTGGAGGTGTGGTGGTTCAGGTGTGACATTGGAATTGGGACATTGTTATGGGTAATCCAAGATGAATTATGATGAACTATGAAGAATAATGAAGACGCCAGAAGATTGAGTGCCGGTAGAGGAGGGAGTGTTAGTTGAGGTAGTATGTTGATTAAGGAGGTATTATACACTACTAAATTTATAGTAATTTGGACAATGCATTAGGGTACGGATCTGTTGTAATTCTTGTTATGAGGAAGTTAATGCTAGAATTATTATAATATAAATATACATTCGGCTAGTGTCAATATGTGCCAAGGTGAGAGTTTTAACTTTGAATGATGGAACAAAGGTGACTAATTAAGAATTGTCATTTTAAAGTGTTTTGGGTAATTCATTTGATTATGATTATAAATTATAAGTGGACTGACTGATCTGAATAACTTATAATATTAATGCTTAGTGATGTTGACATGGCAATTACTTGATTAGATATGGATATTGATTATTTTGATTGTTATAATACTTGTGATATGAGTGATTAATCTTTGTATTGATGGGACAATATTATAATGTCCCAAAGGGGGGATATGTGGTATTATTTTATGTATCATGAAGGCAAATATAGGGAAAGGTCAAAGGTAAAATAATAATATTAGTAATAAGCATGGATATGTTGTAAAATTGAAAATCTATATGCCTTGGAGTGTTTATGGATTGAGAGCCAGTTGAATTCAGAGCAGAGATAATTATGTGTTTTTCAAACTCCCTGCAGCTGGTTTAGGGAGTGTCAATGACGTGATGGCTGTGTGGAGATAGAAGTAACAATGGAACTAGTGTTAGCATTTCTTTATGCTTATGACCTTATGACCTGACACATGGCCACATGCACATAATCTCAGTGCTGGAAAGGGTGATGAATGATAAATGTTTTATAATGTGTTATGAAATGATAATGGTGAAACAGAATGAACATGTTTGATATTTTATAATCCAGATATATGTTTAAATAATGAATATATACATTAAGTATATGATGTGTTATTTTACAGGGGTTTTTAAACTGAGGCCATGGGGTTCTAGACATCTGGTTTGCATTTACATTAGTTTTTTAAGAAGGGGCTTTTGAGAAGGGGCCTAGGCACGCAGCCAATAGAATGATCGAATGAGAGGGTGGTACGAACTAAAAAAAGTTAGGAATGTTTGTACATGTGGCTATAAAATTGAGCTCTTGGCGAAAAAGGGACAGTCTTTGTCTCTTTGGAAAAAGGCTCGGCTTTGTTTTTTAAATAAAGTCTAAATTCTTAAATTCACAGGCTCTGATGTCTTGAGAGATATTTTTGAGTTGATTATCTAGTCAAATGTTTCTACAACAGAAGACATTTGGGAGATTATGAGGAAATGATCAGAAGATAGATAGGAGTTACATAGTTCAGATTACACGGGGGGCCAGTATGAAAAATGTATGCACTCACTAATTGTAAGTCGCTCTGGATAAGAGCGTCTGCTAAATGACTAAAATGTCAATTGGATCACTAAAAAATAAAAAAATAAAAATATATATACACAAGATCAAGCACACACAAAATAACCGTTTTTTTTTTTTGAAAGTCATCTTTCATTGACAAGCTATAAGTGAATTATTGATTCCCAGAGCTGGAAACACATCAGATGGCTTCCACAACATGTGACCAATATCAGCAAAAAAATGGGATTGACAGACCTAACAACTAGAAATGGGCAGATGTTTTAGAAAGTGGTGTCAGGTGTGGTCACGGGACGTTTCCAAGTGTCCCTAAACCTCTCCAAAGTGGCATATGTCTGTAAATTAGATAATTCCAGTGCTAATACATATTTGCAATCCCTAAATGCTTTTTGTTCAGTATAAAAACACAATTTCTACCATACCAACCTCTCTCAAACATTGTGGTGATGTCGGGGGACATACAGGGGATATCCAAGCGTTTTTTCAACCTCTCCAAAGTGCCTGAATGTTTAGCCCAGGGCATATCCAATGTATTGGTCCCACATACAAATGAACTGTTTACAAAAACAATATAAAAAGCAACAGATGTACATAAAAAAATATATTTAAATGTCTTATCAAACACAAACTTGGTTACACACGTGTTCTTCACTAGAAAAGGTGCAAAAATAGAAATAAGCTGAACTATTTACAAATGGCATTTGTGTTAGTTTTACATCCCAGGTGTAAATTATTAGATTTCACTTTCACCGTAGCTTGTGCATGTCGTGATAGTCTTTGAAGCAGTCCCTCTCTGCAAGGAAACAAAAAGCGAACTGGCATCTCGGACAGAAGATCTGGCATTTCACCCTTTTTCCCCCCCCTGTGTTTTGTGCAATGCTTGCAGTTCTATCTTTTGTCTTTTGGCATGTGTGTTGGATAGTGGCGCTCACCTTGGGGGGGACCCCAATTCAGCCATTTCCAACACCAGCTGCTCTCAGAAGGCCAACTGGGAGAGAGGGGTTTGACCTTTTGTTTTGGCCATCTGCTTGTGGAGAATGAAAGCATTTACTGTAGCAATGTCCACAAAGTGGTAAAAAAAAAGTCTGGCATTTTAGTCCTTCACAGAAACAGGAATGGGGACATTCTTCCTTTTTCACCCTCCTTGAGACATGGCTGTTATTGAATGCCTTATGCTGTGTGGTGAGCATGGTTACTTCCCTAGTGTCCTTCCATTTCAGAAAAGGCAGTTTGTTAGTCCTGATCCAACGTATGGTCCCCCTCTCCACTGTCTTTGTCATGTCGTTTCCCTTGGTCTTGGGGAAACCCATTCTGTTAAGACGAATGGTGTCACAAGCCCCTATTTTCTTTTTGAAGAGTTCTATGAAAAGTGGATGTAGAACCATCAGACGGGGTGATTGACATAGCAGAGGGGGGTGAAGACCTTGACCGGCGGGGGCGCTTGCTGGGGAGGAGTGGCTCTCAAACGTCATCATCCAAATCCTCTGCATCCTCCACTCTGTGGTGAATAAAATAAAGGGCTATATTGTTGTAAGACACACACAGAATTACAGTTGACTAAATGTACAAAACGACATTACTGTAAAGTAAAAACACCAAGCCTAAACTTTATCTGTACAGTGACTCACATAGAAGGTGTGAAGTACACACACAATGGTGGTCCTCTGTAGCTCAGCTGGTAGAGCACGGCGCTTGTAACGCCAAGGTAGTGGGTTCGATCCCCAGGACCACCCATACACCCAAAAAAATGTATGCACGCATGACTGTAAGTCACTTTGGATAAAAGCGTCTGCTAAATGGCATATTATTATTATATTACAATGCAAACAGTAACACTGAGACAAAGGCAGAGGTGAGAACCACAAATAAACAATGGCCACGAGAGTTTAGTTGCCTCTCAAAAGTAACAAGGATAAAACTTAGAACAGCAAACAGTGAACTAATATGAAACATAGACAATAACTACTTTGGAATTATATAACATTGAAATTACTTGTTACATAGGCCTAGGTCCTTCGCATTATTATTACTGGTGGTTTGGAATGGATGTCCTAGGGCTTTTTCAAACTTCTCCTCATGGACCCCCCGAGCCATTCCATGTTTTGAACTATTCCAGAACTAGCACCCCTTATTCAACTTGTCAAAAAGTAATCAAGCCCTTAACTAGGTGAATCGGGTATGCTAGATCAGGGCTACAACAAAATTGTGAAACGTCTGGGGGTCCCCTGAGGAGAGGTTTTGAAAAACTCTGTCCTAGGGCTCAAATGAGCTTCCATAGATTTGTAAGCAACCCCTTAACCTAGATCTGTAGTTGAATACCTGGAGCAGAGAGGCATTACATTTAAAGTCATTTTAGCAGACGCTCTTATCCAGAGCGACTTACAGTTAGTGAGTGCATACATTTTTGTTCTTTCATACTGGCCTCCTGTGGGAATTCGAACCCACAACCCTGGCGTTGCAAGCACCATGCTCTACCAACTGAGCTACACGGAGAAGGACAGAGTAGGTGTCAGGGAGGAGGGAATGTAGACTACACTTACATAACACAGCCGGTTGTGCTTAATAATAATAATATGCCATTTAGCAGACGCTTTTATCCAAAGCGACTTACAGTCATGCGTGCATACATTTTTGTGTATGGGTGGTCGCGGGAATCGAGCCCACTACCCTGGCGTTACAAGCGCCGTGCTCTACCAGCTGAGCTACAGAGGTATTGGTTAATCATAACACTAACCCACTGGCAAGATTGCGAGGAAATCCAATTATGGGCAGGACACAGGAACATTGGGCAGGGTGATGGTATGACCTGTTTTACCTGTTCTCTGTGTCCTTCCCTTTACAGGAAATCAAAGCTAAATAAGGTGTGTGTAGTAGTTGGCCCGTAGTCACTGCTGTTTTGTAATCATGCCTGGACAAGTATCTCCGTTTGATACACAAAAAGAAGCTGTAGTTGGTGTGTTGGAATGAATAGTCAAGGTTTCTCCAAAGTCCAGTGTGTGTATGGATAGACCAGACTGAAGGTACGTTTATTATTGCCTCTAAAATAACATATTTATAATTGTTACAACTCATAAATGTAAGATATTTTTGACAGAGCTATATCGTTTGCACCCAATAGCCTCTCGATAGCCTCGGAGAAAAGCAAAACCTTCAATCTGCGGTGTTCCCAGAAAACATGCCCACATTGGCTATGGAGGACTGTTAACGTTGGGTTCTGTCACACACACACACACACACACACACACACACACACACACACACACACACACACACACACACACACACACACACGGGAGAGGGAGAGAAGCAAGAGGTTATAGTGTAATTTTCTAATAAAGAAGAATGAAAGACATTAATTGCAGTTATTGTATCTGTGGTTTTACATCACACCGTCACATGGTGTTGTGAGACTGGGGTTGTATAGTTCCATTACATGGTGTTGTGAGACTGGGGTTGTATAGTTACATTACATGGTGTTGTGAGACTGGGGTTGTATAGTTCCATTACATGGTGTTGTGAGACTGGGGTTGTATAGTTCCATTACATGGTGTTGTGAGACTGGGGTTGTATAGTTACATTACATGGTGTTGTGAGACTGGGGTTGTATAGTTACATTACATGGTGTTGTGAGACTGGGGTTGTATAGTTACATTACATGGTGTTGTGAGACTGGGGTTGTATAGTTACATTACATGGTGTTGTGAGACTGGGGTTGTATAGTTCCATTACATGGTGTTGTGAGACTGGGGTTGTATAGTTCCATTACATGGTGTTGTGAGACTGGGGTTGTATAGTTACATTACATGGTGTTGTGAGACTGGGGTTGTATAGTTACATTACATGGTGTTGTGAGACTGGGGTTGTATAGCTCCGTTACATGGTGTTGTGAGACTGGGGTTGTATAGTTCCATTACATGGTGTTGTGAGACTGGGGTTGTATAGTTCCGTTACATGGTGTTGTGAGACTGGGGTTGTATAGTTCCATTACATGGTGTTGTGAGACTGGGGTTGTATAGTTCCGTTACATGGTGTTGTGAGACTGGGGTTGTATAGTTACATTACATGGTGTTGTGAGACTGGGGTTGTATAGTTCCATTACATGGTGTTGTGAGACTGGGGATGTATAGTTACATTACATGGTGTTGTGAGACTGGGGATGTATAGTTCCATTACATGGTGTTGTGAGACTGGGGTTGTATAGTTCCATTACATGGTGTTGTGAGACTGGGGTTGTATAGTTCCGTTACATGGTGTTGTGAGACTGGGGTTGTATAGTTCCATTACATGGTGTTGTGAGACTGGGGTTGTATAGTTCCATTACATGGTGTTGTGAGACTGGGGTTGTATAGCTCCGTTACATGGTGTTGTGAGACTGGGGTTGTATAGCTCCGTTACATGGTGTTGTGAGACTGGGGATGTATAGTTACATTACATGGTGTTGTGAGACTGGGGATGTATAGTTCCATTACATGGTGTCAGTGAAAGGTTTGCATTCCCCATATTGAGGCGCAACAGGTCTAACACCCATCTGCTTAGACGCTAAATCACAGGTTTCTGTGTTTCGGAGAAAGCTATTTCGCACGTACTATTTTGAGTGAACTTCCCTGAGGAAGTAACACACCCAGTGGGTGTCCTAAATGACACCTTATTCCCTATATAGTGTACAACATTCGACCAGAGCCCAATGAAGTAGTACCCTATATAGGGAATAGGGTGCCATTTGGTACGAATCTCTAATGTAGAGTGTAGGATCCGCCTACTGCATCCTGTTTTTCTAAATGTAGGAGTGGTTCAAGCAAAGACTAAAGTAAATATGTCTCTGTGCAGCAGGATCCGTTTGGAGACGACAGAGCAGAAGATAATCTCTATTCCGGAGAGAGGAGATGGCAAAGTAAGTATCCAGAATTAAAATAGAGAAAGGACAGAGCAGATAGAGTGATTATCTAGAGTAAAGAGTGTTAAAGAGAAGTTCATTGAAATATGGTTGAACTAAGTCACTGGCACTGGCAAGGTTTAGAGAGGAAGTGAATGTTAACACGGTTGGTGGAGTTTAGACCAGTTTTAATAAAAGTTTTTTTTAGTGGCGAATGGAATACTGAATACATTCTGACGACCACATGCACACATACAATGGCAATTACATGAATAATCAGTTCCCTGTGAGTTTTAATGACTGAGAATGGCACTGAGTTTTATCACTGTGAACCTGCCCTCTTTGAACAGAGTTGATGGAAATGAACAAACAGTGTAGAGTGTGGGATCCACCTCCTGCATACTGTTCCATGGGAGTAGGCGTCCCAGCAAACATGTCCACACTGGGCACAATGTGGGCCCCAATGCGGGTTAAAATATTGGCCCCATGTAGGCTGCCCACATTGAACCGATGCGACTGTACTGTAGAATAATACACTACACACCGTAGTATCCCTCATGTGTAGTACTTACTATAGAATGTTGTAGTATACTGTAGAATATTATAGTAATACTACAGTAATGTCTGCAAAAACACTACAGTCTGCAAAACCACTACACTTTTTAAAACTATAGTAAATACTACAGTATTTAATTAGCATATACCCTGCCCATTCCACTCCCCATATCCCAATTTGGTCCAATCAGGTCATAGAAAAGAGCAGAAGCGCTGAACAATCTGTTCAGACCAAAGTCCTACCTACCTACAGGTTATGGAAAACTTGCTCTTTTAGTATTTCTCCAGTAATACTAAAAGAGCAAATGAGAACGCCTCCAATTCTATGTCAAAGATAATAAAACAAAAACACATTAGTAAATACTACATTATATTACAGTCCGCAAAAGCACTACAGTAAATACTACAATAATGTCTGCTAAAACACTATAGTAAATACTACAGTATACTACAGTCCTCAAAAACACTACAATAAATACTACAATCTGCAAAAACACTACATTAATTACTATAGTATATACTACAGTTTTATTTTATTACAGTATTTATACTATAGTTAACTGTAAATACTACAGTAAATACTACAGTATTCACTGTAGTGTTTTTGCAAATGTTTCATGTGGGGTGTGATAGCCCGTGCTGGTTAGCCTGTGCTCGGCTGGTGTGGGCTTTTTGTGGGCTAGCATGTGTTGGGCTGATGTGGGTTTGGTGTGGGCTAAGCCTGTGTTGGGCTGGTCTCGGCTGGCCCGTGTAAGGCTAATGTGGGCTTGGTGATAGCTAGCCTGTGTTGGGCTGGTGTAGGCTAGCCCGTGCTGGGCTAGTGTAGACTTGATGTGGGCTAGCCTGTGTTGAGCTGGTGTGGGCTTGGTGTTGTCTTGGTGTGGGATAATCTGTGTTGGGCTGGTGTGGGCTTGGTGTGGGCTAGCCTGTGTTGAGCTGGTGTGGGCTTTGTGTTGTCTTGGTGTGGGATGACCTGTGTTGGGCTGGTGTGGGCTTGGTGTGGGCTAGCCTGTGTTGGGCTAGTTGGGCTTGATGTGGGATGGCCAGTGCCCACCTTTCCCACCGAATACCCACATGGGGTCATATTTGCTGGCTTTCCTGGCTTCTATGGCAACAGACCAACAAATACAGACAGCTTACAGTAGCTATATACAATAGGTGAGGATTCAGGGCAAAGGGTTTCAAAATGCCTTCTATCCCATTCACCAGGAAATAACTTTGTAAGTGTATGCTTTTACAGTATATGTATGGTATTTAGTTTGTAAGATGCGTAATTCAGCAGTGTTTTAACTGTATCAGATCGAGCTGAAATTGTCCCCATTGATAAAAACAACATATACTTGTTTTCATCAGAGAAATACGTATTTTAATTACTTCAGAGTATGTTGTCATTTGAATTACACTGGGCTGAACTACACTCCAATGTATTTGATATTTGGTATTTTCAAAATACTGTCATTTGTATTTTCAAAATGCGAAATATGTTTATTTACCTTTTTTTTTATAGTGGTTTACATTTTGGGGCCCTCCTTTCACCCTGCATTGGTATCATGATTCTAATAGCACTATGGTGTAATAAGAACTTCAGCTACAAGACAAATATAAATGTATATGTAAAAAGTGAAGAATTGCAAAGCATGCTGAGTATTATTCTAATGAGCTCCGCCCCCGAAACAATGCCCTAAATAATACCCAGTGTGCTTTGCAGTTCATTTTTGGTGTGTTCATTTTCACTTATACATTTCGATTTTGGTCATTTAGCAGACACTCTTATCCAGAGTGACTTGCTCAACTAAGGTAGATAAACGACAACATATCAAAGTCATAGCAAGTAAAACGTTTTTGTAACCGTTACTGAGAATGTTGTTGCTGTTCAGGCCAGCTACTTGCAAATGTCTTTTTGTACTTTAAAATACAAAAAACAGTATGGTATTTTGTTTGTAAAATGCGTAATTCAGCAGTGTTTTAACTGTCTCAGATCAAGCTGAAATTGTCCCTTGATCTTTATGTTTTTTTGTATTTTGTAATTGTATTTCGTCATTTTTACCAATCCCTGGTTCTCATTCATCACACTTAATCTTCTTTTGACTGAAATGTTGTTTGTTTCCTGAACATTCTCCCTGTAGATTGGACATGACAAAACATGGTGAAAATAACCAAGGCCAACTGGAACAAACGACAGCGGCACTTAAAAATAACATTGTCTTTGTTTAACAAAGCTAAATTCAAACTTGGTCTTCGTTAAACCCAATAGAAACCAAGGAACAAAGTCCTGACCCACAACCATTGGCTTTCTCTCTAATCAATGAACTCTTTCTGAAACGCCCTCTGAACACAGCCTCCAAGCACAGTCTCTGATTCCTGGCCATGCCTCGCTGTCATGTGATTTGCTAAGATAAAATATTGGCAATACAATAGTTAGAGTCGTTGATATTCCAGGCTTATCTGCGCTGTGCTTAGTAATAGTCTAGGGGAAAGGTTACCCCCTACTTGCCACAGGAATTCTCAGCCTTTGCAGGCATCATCAGATGACGCAGATGCAAATCTGTTTTCCGTCCGCTGTGAGAGTGTACCAACATAGCTACCTGTCATGGCAGGCAAAGTAATACCAACCCTGCCCAATGCTGGAGGGGGGGGAATTCTCATGGACAGTGAACTCATGGACTCACTCTCATTTCTAGATGTCTTGAGTGCAAATGAGTTTGAAGGAGAGCAAATCGACCCAGCAGTTGCTTTGGAGACTGAGTCAGATTTTTACAAGGGAACCCCACCTAAATGGATGAACTTTTACCTGGCTGATGAGAGGGCCTCTGATAGCAGTGCCACGCCTACAGGAGAAGAAAATGACATTGGATTGATCAGAAGAGATGGTTATGAAAAGCTGAGGGAACTCATCAAGGTTCAGAGACAGGGCAGTTGGAGTGTAAACAGTATTAAGCTGTCGCACCAGCCAGGCAGTGGAGGAACCACCCTGGCCATGCAGATACTCTGGGACCTGAGGAAAGAGCTCAGGTGTGCTGTTCTGGTCGACCCTTCTTCTGACAAGAAAGATATAGGCAAACAAGTCCAGAAAGACCCGCTGTCTGACACCAGGACTATTGCCAAACAGGTGGTCAAACTTTTTGCAACCGGTGATCCAGAAAACCAGAATACAGTGCTTCTTTTGCAGGACAATGAACACCTGAGGGACCCCTTACAGGACTTTCTCATCAGAGAAATAACAGAGCAAAAAATCAGTGCTAAATGCCCTGTGGTCATCATTCTACAATGCATACGCTCGGCCTATATCATAGACGATGAGGAGGATGAGAGTAGAACTGAGGCAGATTTACTCCTGAAATCAAGTCTTTCTGACAAAGAGAAAACAAGCCTTGTTAGCATAGAAAAACAAATACAGAGGCACCACAGAGACGAGATGGGAAAGTTTCACAGCTTTAACATAATGCAACATGATTTCAATGAAGAATACATGAGAAAAACATTTTGTTCAGACGAGGGAAAAGAAATCACCAAATATCTTCAGCAAAACAAAGCATCCCGCAACACCAAACTCTTTGCATTTTTAGCTCTGGTGAACTCCTATGTTCCTGGCTCCTACCTCTTACAGTCACAGTGTGAGGCATTCCTCAGCCATCAAGACCCCTATGGTGTGAACCTGTCATTTCAGAAACGCATGCAACCTTTCAGTGATCTCATAGTCACATTCTCAAGACATGGAGGAGAAGACAAGAGAGTCCGCATAGCACACCCAGTTCTTGCACATCAATGTGTTCAGTTGCTGGCAGATGCTGGTATAGCTAGGAGCTCAGCAACACTGGACTTTCTGCAGTACTTAACCAGACAACAAATTCAGCCATCCTTGTTACTGTTCTTCAAAGACATGTTAACTAAGAGAGAAACAACCTCAAATGGCCAGGAGATGTTTTCCAGGTTAATTCTAGATATTGAGAAACATGAAGGCATTCCTGAATGTGTAAATGTGTTGAAAACCGCTTCAGAAACATTCAAGCATGACCCATTCTACCCTCAATCTCTTGCACGTTTTTACATCAAAATGTCTGATTTTACAAGAGCTGAGATTTGGGCTGAAAAAGCTAAAGAGAGAGTGCCCACCAACTCATTCATTGCTGATACACTGGGACAAGTTCACAAGAACCATTTGTATAAACAAGTCAATGGAAAATCAGGTGAAAAATCAGGGGCCAGAGACATTTTGTTTTGGGCAGAGAAAGCCATCATTTCTTTCAAACAAGAGGAGGAGTTAGCTGAAAAGGAAACAGTGAATCACATGGAGGATGACAGTCCAACAAAAATGTATCACACCTTCAACAACAGGGGAATCTTTGGTTATCTACAGGTTGCTAACATTGTTTATAATTCCCTCACAAATCTCAACCCAAAATGGAGGAAAATCCTTACCCAGGAAATATCAGCTGTACATCTCTCGGTACTGTTTGAGGACATAAAGCTCATGAAGTACCAGACTTTCATCACCAGCCTCAGAGTTGCGGTTGAAAATAAATTTTACAATTTTTTTGAGAGTTACCTCACTTACTCTGAGCCCAGGAACTGGAAGGATCAGACAACATACTTTCAGCAAGACATTGTTGATTGTTTTTGCAAGTATACAAGTGCCCCCAGTACAAAAGAGGACCTACCATTAAAGACACTCAAAGAGAAAATGGCCTCTACCTTTCCTGGCCTCTCCTCTCTCAATCAAAATGCCAGTGAGTCCAACTTGAGTAAAATCACAGAACTGTGGAAAATAATCAATAAAGAAAACCCTGATGATGTTAACACTGCCTGTAATTACATCCTGGCCAACATCATCCAGACCAATGGGCCAGTGGCATCTCCAGAACCCGCAACTCTACCACAACTTAGAACCATTCTTCAGAAGTTCATGGAGGAAGAAAAGACAAAACTTCGGACCCCAGAGTTTTACCTCCTTGTCCTCCTACTGTTTTGGCCCGAGGAGGCAAGAGAGGGGGATGTCATCAATGACATTGATCTTAACAAGTATGTTGAGCGCATGAAGCAGGCCTTTGACAACAAATACAAGAAGTACCTACAATCTAGGGAACTTGTGCCCTTGTTTTACCTGGGTAAAGGTGCTGGGTTAAAAAGACTTGTTCACAAATCAAGCATAGACAACATCTGTGAGCGTCTGAAAAGGAAATCAAGGACAGCCAATAAAACAAGAGGCAGTGCAGAGATCAGGGACACCTGCATTCAGGATCACCTTCTTCGTGTCAAAGGAGTGGTCAGAGTGCATAAGGCATTTGCCCGTATGGCAGACAAAGAGATTGAGATTTGTCCTCAGAAACAGGCCAGTGTGTGGAAGGATGGTTACATCTCATTTTACCTTGGCTTCAATATCAGTGGCCCTGTGGCTTTTGACATAAAGTACACAATATACACAGTGGGATCTGGAGCAAATGTTCAGAAACAAATGGATGATGCCATTGGATCAGAGGGAACCATAATGGAAGAATCAAAAACATTCAATCGAGGTAAGTCATACCTTGACTTGTATTACAGTGGCTTGCGAAAGTACATTTTACATTTTTACATTTTAGTAATTTAGCAGACGCTCTTATCCATACATATATATATATTTTAAGTATTCACCCCCTTTGGCATTTTTCCTATTTTGTTGCCTTACTACCTGGAATTACAATGGATTTTTTTTTTTGGGGGGGTTATCATTTGATTTACACAACATGCCTACCACTTTGAAGATGTAAAATATTTTTTCTTGTGAAACAAACAAGAAATAAGACAAAAACACAGAAAACTTGAGCGTGCATAACTATTCACCCCCCCAAAGTCAATACTTTGTAGAGCCACCTTTTGCAGCAATTACAGCTGCAAGTCTCTTGGGGTATGTCTCTATAAGCTGGGATTTTTGCCCATTCTTCAAGGCAAAACTGCTCCAGCTCCTTCAAGTTGGATGGGTTCCGCTGGTGTACAGCAATCTTTAAGTCATACCACAGATTCTCAATTGGATTGAGGTCTGGGCTTTTATTAGGCCATTCCAAGACATTTAAATGTTTCCCCTTAAACCACTCAAGTGTTGCTTTAGCAGTATGCTTAGGGTCATTGTCCTGCTGGAAGGTAAACCTCTGTCCCAGTCTCAAATCTCTGGAAGACTGAAACAGTTTTCCCTTAAGAATTTCCCTGTTTTTAGCGCCATCCATCATTCCTTCAATTCTGACCAGTTTCCCAGACCCTGCCAATGAAAAACGTTTTTACATTTTTTCTACATTTTATATTATTTAGCAGACGCTCTAATCCAGAGCAATTTACAGTTAGTGCATACATTATTCTTTTTTTTTCATACTGGCCCCCCGTGGGAATCGAACCCACAACCCTGGCGTTGCAAACGCCATGCTCTACCAACTGAGCTACCTCCCTGCCGGCCATTCCCTCCCCTACCCTGGACGACGCTGGGCCAATTGTGCGCCGCCCCATTGGTCTCCCGGTTGCAGCCGGCTACAGCAGAGCCTGGATTCGAACCAGGATCTCTAGTGGCACAGCTAGCACTGCGATGCAGTGCCTTAGACCACTGCGCCACTCCGGAGGTTAAACATCCCCCCAGCATGATGCTGCCACCACCATGGATGGTGTTCTCGGGGTGATGAGAGGTGTTGGGTTTGCGCCAGACATAGCATTTTCCTTGATGGCCAAAAAGCTCAATTTTAGTCTCATCTGACCAGAGTACCTTCTTCCATATGCCTTTTGGTGAACACCAAATGTGTTTGCATATTTTATTCTTTAAGCAATGGCTTTTTTCTGCCCGCTCTTCCGTAAAGCCCAGCTCTGTGGAGTGTACGGCTTAAAGTGGTCCTATGGACAGATAGTCCAATCTCCGCTGTGGAGCTTTGCAGCTCCTTCAGGGTTAACTTTGGTCTCTTTGTTGCCTCTCTGATTAATGCCCTCCTTGCCTGGTCCGTGAGTTTTGTTGGGCGGCCTTCTCTTGGCAGGTTTGTTGTGGTGCCATATTCTTTCCATTTTTTAATAATGGATTTAATGGTGCTCCGTGGGATGTTCAAAGTTTCTGATATTTTTTTATAACCCAACCCTGATCTGTACTTTTCCACAACTTTGTCCCTGACCTGTTTGGAGAGATCCTTGGTCTTCATGGTACCGCTTGCTTAGTGGTGCCCCTTGCTTAGTGGTGTTGCAGACTCTGGGGCCTTTCAGAACAGGTGTATATATACTGAGATCATGTGACACTTAAATTGCACACAGGTGGACTTCTGAAGGTAATTGGTTGCACCAGATCTTATTTAGGGGCTTCATAGCAAAGCGGTTGAATACATATGCACGCACCACTTTTCCGTTATTTCTTTTTTAGAATATTTAGAAACAAGTTGTTTTTTTCATTTCAGTACACCAATTTGGACTATTTTGTGTATGTCCATTACATGAAATCCAAATAAAAATCCATATAAATTGCAGGTTGAAACACAACAATATTGGAAAAACTCCAAGGGAGGCACTGTAGATCTTTTCCACATGATGGGGTCCCGTTTAAATGTTAGTAATGACTGTAAAACTTGATGAAGTAAATGTTTACCTGGTAATGCGTGACTCCAACTTGTTCATGTTGAATTACCTAGACATTGGGGGAAAAATAAGTGACTTACTAAAAAATTAACATACAGATGGATGTTAATCTTATTATGTGGAGTGAATATCTCAATTTATATTTATGCTAGACAGTTATTCATTTGGTTTAATTCAAATATACAATGGTGTGTATACTGTATCCATGGGTTTGTTTTCTGAGATACAGTACCAGATGGCTCCAAATCCAAAACAAGTGAGATAATGTTGACCATTGATTCTTATTTCAGGTATTCCAATGGGCTTTAAGACTTCTAGCCACTTTCATGTAAGTAAGATCATCTAAACTTTGGTATACTGACTGCACTGCAGGGTTGGGTTCAATTCCCTTTTAATTCAGTTAATTCAGGAGGTAAACTGAAATTCCAACTCCAATACTCTCAATACACATTCCACGCATGAACACTTCACGCCCTCTTCTTGTCGGCAAAACAGTTTCGGATACGTCGCCAGGCATTGCCATCAGGAAGGTGATGTCGTTAAACATGGATCAAATTTGTTAAAATTACTAAATGACATTAACAGTATTTGAAAAGCGACAACAATGAGACAAATGGAGGAACATTTTAAAACGAGTGTTTCCACATCGCATAACCACTACAAAGCTGATGCTAGCTAGCTAGCCTCTTCCATACACTTAACATAGCTGGTTAGCTAGCTAGCATCAATGCCTTCTGGCTAACATCAGACTGCATCTTCCGTTGTTTAACAGAGAAATACAGTTGAAGTCGGAGGTTTACATACACCTTAGCCAAATACATTTAAACTCAGTTTTTCACAATTCCTGACATTTAATCCTAGTCAAAATTCCCTGTCTTAGGTCAGTTAGGATCACCACTTTATTTTAAGAATGTGAAATGTCAGAATAATAGTAGAGAGAATGATTTATTTCAGCTTTTATTTCGTTCATCACATTCCCAGTGGGTCAGAAGTTTACATACACTCAATTAGTATTTGGTAGCATTGCCTTTAAATTGTTTAACTTGAGTCAAACGTTTCAGGTAGCTTTCCACAAGCTTCCCACAATAAGTTGGGTGAGTTTTGGACCATTCCTCCTGACAGAGCTGGTGTAACTGAGTCAGGTTTGTAGGCCTCCTTGCTCGCACACGCCTTTTCAGTTCTGCCCACAAATCTTCTATAGGATTGAGGTCAGGGCTTTTGTGGCCACTCCAATACCTTGACTTTGTCGTCCTTAAGCCATTTTGCCACAACTTTGGAAGTATGCTTGGGGTCATTGTCCATTTGGAAGACCCATTTGCGACCAAGCTTTAACTTCCTGACTGATGTCTTGAGATGTTGCTTCAATATATCCACATAATTTTCCTTCCTCATGATGCCATCTATTTTGTGAAGTGCACCAGTCCCTCCTGCAGCAAAGCACCCCCACAGCATGATGCTGCCACCCCCGTCCTTCACAGTTGGGATGGTGTTCTTCGGCTTGCAAGCAACCCCCTTTTTCCTCCAAACATAACGATGGTCATTATGGCCAAACAGTTATATTTTTGTTTCATCAGACCAGAGGACATTTCTCCAAAAAGTACAATCTTTGTCCCCATGTGCAGTTGCAAACCATAGTCTGGCTTTTTTATGGCAGTTTTGGAGCAGTGGCTTCTTCCTTGCTGAGCGGCCTTTCATGTTATGTCGATATAGTACTCGTTTTACTGTGGATATAGATACTTTTGTACCTGTTTCCTCCAGCATCTTCACAAGGTCCTTTGCTGTTGTTCTGGGATTTGATTTGCACTTTTCGTACCAAAGTATGTTCATCTCTAGGAGACAGAACGCGTCTCCTTCCTGAGCAGTATGACGGCTACGTGGTCCCATGGTGTTTATACTTGCGTACTATTGTTTGTACAGATGAACGTGGTACCTTCAGGCGTTTGGAAATTGCTCCCAAGGATGAACCAGACTTGTGGAGGTCTACCATTTTTTTTCTGAGGTCTTGGTTCTGAGAACGTTTTACTCTGGTTCCTTAAAAGTTATCCTGGGAGGTTTTATTAACACTGAGAACAGAAATTATAGGTTATTTGATGGTGTTTGAATATTGTAAAACTTCAATTAATAGCCTAGGCCTTTATTTGCTTAAATCACTGAACACAATAGGCACTTATTAGAGACAGGCTTATATTTAAGCCAGGCATATATTTCCTTAATGCACACAGCTTTTGCTCCTTTGCACAGTTAATTGTTTAATTCCAGCATTTTAATAAATTTCTTCATTTTCTACGCTAATGTGTTATCATTTACACACTGTGTCATGTTTCTTTTGTCTTAGTATGCCTCTATTGCCTCTACTTTGACTGTGCATTTTCGGCAGTTCTTAAATCAGCCGATTTCTAGGGGTCTGTACTCCCGAAGTTGTTGACTGTTTTTGTGTTTGCCAATTAGCTAGCAGTTCTTAGCTGTTAGCCGCCAATTTTCAGAAGTTTCTTCCTGGCAATAAAAATGGATGATTTCCATAATTGTTTCAAGTCATTCATGAATTATTTAATGTAACAAATCAAATATTAAACCTCATAAACAATTCATGGTAATTCATGGTAACCTCGTAAACTATTCATGGTAATTCATGGTAACCTCGTAAACTATTCATGGTAATTCATGGTAACCTCGTAAACTATTCATGGTAATTCACGGTAACCTCGTAAACAATTCATGGTAATTCATGGTAACCTCGTAAACTATTCATGGTAATTCATGGTAACCTCGTAAACAATTCATGGTAATTCATGGTAACCTCGTAAACTATTCATGGTAATTCATGGTAACCTCGTAAACTATTCATGGTAATTCATGGTAACCTCGTAAACTATTCATGGTAATTCATGGTAACCTCGTAAACTATTCATGGTAATTCATGGTAACCTCGTAAACTATTCATGGTAAATCATGGTAACCTCGTAAACTATTCATAGTAATTCATGGTAACCTCGTAAACTATTCATGGTAATTCATGGTAACCTCGTAAACTATTCATGGTAATTCATGGTAACCTCGTAAACTAAATCATTTAGACCCAGTGTTTATTTGAAACAGGCGTTTATTGGCTGGCTATTAAAAGGGACCGGCAGCTATTTGAGACTCAGCGTTTAATTGAAGTTTTACGGTAACTTCCTTCAAACTTTCACTGAATGTTTCAATAAGACTTTTAATAACACTGCTAGATTATTTTGGGTTAACTTTTTTGAACTCCAAGCACAGATATGACACATGGAAATGTATTTCCTGAGGCATTAATCGTGCGAACACATTTCTTTTTTATTGTGACACGGCAGCAGTGAGATTCAAACCTATGATCTTCTGTTCTCTAGCCATGAAATTAGTCCACTGCACCACCAGGATGGAGCTAGCATGTCATGTTTTGTTTTGCATACAAAGCTGTTCATTTTAGTCTATTAAAACAGACCCCATTTCAAAGGAAACAAGCACTATTCTTTTTTTAATTAACTTTTATTTAATCAGTCTCATTTTCAATGGTACCCTGAGACAATAAATATAACAAGATACAATAACAAGTACATTACATTAGAACATCACAAACATCACAGCCATCATAAATAAGTTAAGATCAGGTGTAGCCAATTAGTGGGCGCGGCAGACACACCTGAACGCACTTAACAACATAGGGGATAGAGAGAGTTTTATTGACGCTAAGAACGGAATGTATATGTTTTTAAATAACATCCGTAGAAAATTCTCTGTAACGTAGACGCAGGGCAGGAAGCAGATGGTGAGTTTAATAATAATGAACATGGCGAGTTACAAAACAAGAGACGCTTCTAGACATGAAAACTGAACCAATACTGCCTGAAGAGTGATGCTAGGGAGTGCTAGATAAAGGGGAGGTAATCAGGATAGTGATGAAGTCCAGGTGTGCCTCATGAGGCGCAGGTGTGCGTAATGAGGGTTGCCAGGTGTGCATCATGATGGGTTGCCAGGACCAGTGGTTAGTAAACCGGCGACGTCGAGCACCGGAGCGGGGGAGCGGGAGTAGGCGTGGCAGTTACTAAAGCTTTCTTGTGGTTTTTATGGAAAGTTTTCTTAATGTTCTGAGAACGGAATTTAGAGCTTATTGATGTTAATGTGTACAATTCAATTATTTTCAACATTCCCAGAATATTGCCAAGAACTGACATAAAAGAGATCCATACATTATCTGAACGTTCTGAGAACATCCCTCAAGTCATACCATTTTTTTTTTACTTTCCCAGAATGTAGTAAAAATATGACATTAAAAATAACCACAAGTACTGAAATTCCCACAGAAGCACGTTGTTTCTTAACGTTTGTATTTGTATTTGTTTTTATTATGGATCCCCATTAGCTGCTGCCTTGGTCCAGCAAAATTAAGGCAGTTCATACAATTTTCAAAACATTACAATACATTCACCGATTTCACAACACACTGTGTGCCCTCAGGCCCCTACTCATTTTTACATCATTTACATTTTAGTCATTTAGCAGACGCTCTTATCCAGAGCGACTTACAGGAGCAATTAGGGTTAAGTGCCTTGCTCAAGGGCACATTTACGTCATTTAGCAGACGCTCTTATCCAGAGCGACTTACAAATTGGTGCATTCACCCTATAGCCAGTGGGATAACCACTTTCCAAATTTTTTTTTTTTTTTTGGGGGGGTAGAAGGATTACTTTATCCTATCCCAGGTATTCCTTAAAGAGGTGGGGTTTCAAATGTCTCCGAAAGGTGGTGAGTGACTCCGCTGTCCTGGCGTCGTGAGGGAGCTTGTTCCACCATTGGGGTGCCAGAGCAGCGAACAGTTTTGACTGGGCTGAGCGGGAACTATGCTTCCGCAGAGGAAGGGGAGCCAGCAGGCCAGAGGTGGATGAACGCAATGCCCTCGTTTGGGTGTAGGGACTGATCAGAGCCTGAAGGTACGGAGGTGCCGTTCCCCTCACTGCTCCATAGGCAAGCACCATGGTCTTGTAACGGATGCGAGCTTCAACTGGAAGCCAGTGGAGTGTGCGGAGGAGCGGGGTGACGTGAGAGAACTTGGGAAGGTTGAACACCAGACGGGCTGCGGCATTCTGGATGAGTTGTAGGGGTTTAATGGCACAGGCAGGGAGCCCAGCCAACAGCGAGTTGCAGTAATCCAGACGGGGAGATGACAAGTGCCTGGATTAGGACCTGTGCCGCTTCCTGTGTAAGGCAGGGTCGTACTCTCCGAATGTTGTAGAGCATGAACCTGCAGGATCGGGTCACCGCCTTCATGTTAGCGGAGAACGACAGGGTGTTGTCCAGGGTCACGCCAAGGCTCTTCGCACTCTGGGAGGAGGACACAACGGAGTTGTCAACCGTGATGGCGAGATCATGGAACGGGCAGTCCTTCCCCGGGAGGAAGAGCAGCTCCGTCTTGCCAGGGTTCAGCTTGAGGTGGTGATCCGTCATCCATACTGATATGTCTGCCAGACATGCAGAGATGCGATTCGCCACCTGGTTATCAGAAGGGGGAAAGGAGAAGATTAGTTGTGTATCGTCAGCGTAGCAATGATAGGAGAGGCCATGTGAGGATATGACAGAGCCAAGTGACTTGGTGTATAGGGAGAAAAGGAGAGGGCCTAGAACTGAGCCCTGAGGGACACCAGTGGTGAGAGCACATGGTGCGGAGACAGCTTCTCGCCACGCCACCTGGTAGGAGCGACCGGTCAGGTAGGACGCAATCCAGGAGTGAGCCGCGCCGGAGATGCCCAGCTCGGAGAGGGTGGAGAGGAGGATCTGATGGTTCACAGTATCAAAGGCAGCAGACAGGTCTAGAAGGACAAGAGCAGAGGAGAGAGAGTTAGCTTTAGCAGTGCGGAGAGCCTCCGTGACACAGAGAAGAGCAGTCTCAGTTGAATGACCAGTCCTGAAACCTGACTGGTTTGGATCAAGAAGGTCATTCTGAGAGAGATAGCAAGAGAGTTGGCTAAAGACGGCACGCTCAATAGTTTTGGAAAGAAAAGAAAGAAGGGATACTGGTCTGTAGTTGTTGACATCAGTGGGATCGAGTGTTGGTTTTTTGAGAAGGGGTGCAACTCTCGCTCTCTTGAAGACGGAAGGGACATAGCCAGCGGTCAAGGATGAGTTGATCAGCGAGGTGAGGTAGGGGAGAAGGTCACCGGAGATGGTCTGGAGAAGAGAGGAGGGGATGGGGTCAAGCGGGCAGGTTGTTGGGCGGCCTGCAGTCACTAGTCGCAAGATATTATCTGGAGAGAGGGGGGAGAAAGAGGTCAAAGCATAGGGTGTGAGCAGGACCAGCGGTGACATTAGACTTAACAAACGAGGATCGGATGTCGTCAACCTTCTTTTCAAAGTGGTTGACGAAGTCATCCACAGAGAGGGAGGGGGGATTCAGCAGTGAGGAGAATGTGGCAAAGAGCTTCCTAGGGTTAGAGGCAGATGCTTGGAATTTAGAGTGGTAGAAAGTGGCCTTAGCAGCAGAAACAGATGAAGAAAATGTAGAGAGGAGGGAGTGAAAAGATGCCAGGTCGGCAGGGAGAACTGTGAAGGGTGAGCCATCCTCAGGAAAGGAACTTATCAAGGCATCAAGCTCATTGATGAACTCTCCAAGGGAACCTGGAGGGCGATAGATGACAAGGATATTAAGCTTAAATGGGCTAGTGACTGTGACAGCATGGAATTCAAATGAGGAGATAGACAGATGGGTTAGGGGAAAAATTGAGAATGACCACTTGGGAGAGATGAGGATTCCTGTGCCACCACCCCTCTGACCAGATGCTCTCGGGGTATGCGAGAACACATGGTCAGACGAGGAGAGAGCAGTAGGAGTAGCAGTGTTTTCAGTGGTAATCCATGTTTCCGTCAGCGCCAGGAAGTCGAGGGACTGGAGGGTAGCATAGGCTGGGATGAAGTCAGCCTTGTTGGCAGCAGAACGGCAGTTCCAGAGGCTGCCTGAGACCTGGAACTCCAGGTGTGTGGTGCGTGCAGGGACCACCAGGTTAGAGAGGCAGCAGCCACGCGGTGTGAGGCGTTTGTGTAGCCTGTGCGGAGAGGAGAGAACAGGGATAGGCAGAGGCATAGTTGACAGGCTGTAGCAGATGGCTACAATAATGCAGAGGAGATCGGAATGAAATGAACTAAACATCTGGGAAAGGAGAGAGCAAGGCCTCCCTCACCCAAAAAATATAACTCTCCCAACTTCCACCTCTGAAACTATAATTGTTTCACTGAACCACCCGAATAAAACTCTCCCAACTTCCACTTTAGAAGTTAGAATTGTTGTAAACTACAACGGTTCAATGTTTCAAGGACTAGACTCAACTTACTTTATTCAGCTAGCTAACTATGACGCCATAGCTAACTAGCATGCTAGCATCCAACAACACACAGTTTAGCACCAATACTTGGTTACAACGGACTACCAATAGTGTGTTAACACACTAAACAGATAATTCGTGTCCGTGTCTAGTTCTTTCATAACGCAGCAATGATTAAACGTTGGCTAGCTAGCACAAAGATATTGTATTTAGCTACCACAGTACAGCCAGCTGGTAGTGTTGGCTAGCTAGCAATGGCTGCTGTGTTGACTTTGTTTGAAAAACGGCGTCACTCCACCACTCCACCACTACCACATATCTACAGTACAAAAATCCATGTGTACATGTGTGTATAGTGTGTATGTTATCGTGTGTGTGTGTGTGTGTGTGTATGCATGTGTCTGCGCCTATGTTTGTGTTGCTTCACAGTCCCCGCTGTTCCATAAGGTGTTTTTTCATCTGTTTTTTTAAATCTAAATTTTACTACTTGCATCAGTTACTTGATGTGGAATAGAGTTCCATGTAGTCATGGCTCTATGTAGTACTGTGCGCCTCCCATAGTCTGTTCTGGACTTGGGGACTGTGAAGAGACCTTTGGTGGTATGTCTTGTGGGGTATGCATGGGTGACCGAGCTGTGCGCCAGTAGCTCAAACAGATAGCTTGGCGCACCCAACATGTCAATACCTCTCATAAACACAAGTAGTGATGAAGTCAATCTCTCCTTCACTTTGAGCCAGGAGAGATCGACATGCATATTATTAATATTAGCTCTCTGTTTTCATCCAAGGGCCAGCCTTGCTGCCCTGTTCTGAGCAAATTGCAATTTTCCTAAGTCCTTTTTTGTGGCACCTGACCACACGACTGAACAGTAGTCCAGGTGTGACAAAACTAGGGCCTGTAGGACCTGCCTTGTTGAATTTCCACATTATTTATTACAAGATTTAGTTGAGATTTAGGGTTTAGTGAATGATTTGTCCCAAACACAATGCTTTTAGTTTTAGAAATATTTAGGACTAACTTATTCCTTGCCACCCACTCTGAAACTAACTGCAACTCTTTGTTAAGTGCTGCAGTCATTTTAGTCACTGTAGTAGCTGACATGTATAGTGTTGAGTCATCCGCATACATAGACACTCTGGCTTTCTTTACATCAACAACATAGGAATCACTACAAAACTTATTGTATGACCTCTTATACACAATATTAGGCCCAGCCTTTGGAACTTTGGTTCCAAAGGCTGAGAACATGACTTTAAATAGAACCATGAGGAAAACGTAATGCTGAAGTACTGAAATCCCCATAGAATAATGTTGTTTCTTAATGTTCTCGGAACTATTTGAGAACATTCCCAATGTCAGACCAGTTGGAGAACGTTCGTTGAACATGACCAAAATGTAAATTAAATGTAACCATGTTTGAACTTTTAGGAAATGTAAAGTCTAAGGGCCCGGGGCTGGATTTCTACTAAGCTAAGCTAACAGTTTTGCTTCCATCCCTCTCCTCGCCCCTACCTGGGCTTGAACCAGGGACCCTCTGCACACATCGACAACAGTCACCCTTGAAGCACCGTTACCCGTCGCTCCACAAAAGCCACAGCCTTTGCAAGCAAGGGGAAACAACTACTTCAAGGTCTCAGAGCGAGTAACGGCACTGATTGAAACGCTACTAGCGCGCACTGCTAACTAGCTAGCCATTTCACACCGGTTACACTAACATATGGAATTGTTTTAAGATGGTCATAATAAGGATCATTTAGCTATTTTATTTTGAATTTTAGGACCCCTGTAGGTATCAAAATAAAATATGATAAAAATTATTTTATGAAACATTGATTTTGCTATTCGCCCATAGAAACACATTGAATAACACAATCATATATGGAAAAACAAAAGGAAGTATGTTTTGAAGTGTCTGTCCTATATCTGATGGGACCCATCTTGGACAAGATGGGTTCCACTATGTCTGGTGAAAACCAAACACTGCATTCCACAGTAAGAACCTCATACCAACGGTCAAGCATGGTGGAGGTAGTGGGATACTTTGGGGATGCTTTGCTGCCTCAGGACCTGAATGACTTGCCTTAATAGAAGGAACCATGAATTCTGCTCTGTATAAGAGAATTCTAAAGTAGAATGTCAGGCCATCTGTCTATGAGCTGAAGCTGAAGCTGAATCTGAAGCACAGCTGGGTCAAGACAATGATCCAAAACACACAGTCAAGTCTACATGAAAATGGTTAAAAAGCATCAAATTTGAAGTTTTGGAATGGCCTAGTCAAAGTCCAGACCTACTCGCAATTGAGATGTTGTGGCAGGACTTGAAACAAGCAGTTTATGCTTGAAAACCCACAAATGTCGCTGAGCTAAAGCAGTTCTGCATGCAAGAGTGGGCCAAAATACCTCCACAGCGATGTGAGAGACTGATCAACAACTACAGGAAGCATTTGGTTGCAGTCATTGCAGCTAAAGGTGGCACAACCAGTTATTGAGTGTAAGGGGGCAATTACTTTTTCACACAGGGAAATTGAGTGTTGCATATCTTTGCAAATTAAATAAATAAAATAATTATACATTTTTGTTGCTATTTGTAAACTCAGGTTCCCTTTATCTAATAATAGGTTTTGGTTGAAGATCTGATAACATTCAGTATCAACATTTTGCAAATATTTAGAGAAAATCAAAAAGGGGGCTAATACTTTTTCACGGCCCTGTACATTTGTAAATAGCTCCCAAAATGTACGCCCATTGGTTGAGAGAGAGGAAGGTGATAATTGCAAGAGTGAGCCCATAGGTTGAACAGGAAGCAGGAGGAATGTGCTTCATTGTGCCATGCTTATAGGCTATGAGGTAAATAGGTAAATAACATTACGGCTAACAGGACAGAGGAGAAGCAACAAGACTCTATGATGACGATGACACATCTGTATTCATTCCCACAATGCCCCTAGAATAGGAAACAGAGTGAATTATGTTATGCTTACTGGATGAAGTTAAACAAGCATTCAGACCAGCCTTTCTGATTGAACTTTCTTAAACTACATTTCCAATTGCTGGATAACTATCCCCAGAGTAAAGCATGGTGGTGGCAGCATCATGCTGTGGGGATGTTTTCATTGACAGGGACTGGGAAACTGGTCAGAATTGAAGGAATGATAGATGGCGCTAAATACAGGGAAATTCTTGAGGGAAACCTGTTTCAGTCTTCCAAAGATTTGAGACTGGGACAGAGGTTCACCTTCCAGCAGGACAATGACCCTAAGCATACTGCTAAAGCAACACTCAAGTGGTTTAAGGGGAAACATTTAAATGTCTTGGAATGGCCTAGTCAAAGCCCAGACCTCAATCCAATTGAGAATCTGTGGTATGACCTAAAGATTGCTGTACACCAGCAGAACCCATCCAACTTGAAGGAGCTGGAGCAGTTTTGCCTTGAACAATGGCCAAAAATCCCAGTGTCTAGATGTGCCAAGCTTATAGAGACATACCCCAAGAGACTTGCAGCTGTAATTGCTGCAAAAGGTGGCTCTACAAAGTATTGACTTTAGGGGGTGAATAGTTATGCACGCTCAAGTTTATTTTATTTTTTTATTTTTTTTGTTTCACAAGAAAAAATATTTTGCATCTTCAAAGTGGTAGGCATGTTGTGTAAATCAAATGATACAAACATTTTTTTTAAAATTTCAGGTTGTAAGGCAACATATTTGGAAAAATGCCAAGGGGGGTGAATACTTTCGCAAGCCACTGTAAATCAGGAAGCCAGAATGTTACTGAAGCAAAGTCAGGAAGTCAGCATGGGAGCTGAAGCATCTTATTTTGGTAGCATCGAGTGGTGGGAGGCAGAATCACGGTCACAGGGATGGAGCAGCATGACGGTCACAGCCAGGGGAGAATCGTGGGTCCCTAGGTCTTCTTCAAATCAAATCAAATCAAATTTTATTGGTCACATGCGCCGAATACAACAGGTGCAGACATTACAGTGAAATGCTTACTTACAGCCCTTAACCAACAGTGCATTTATTTTAAACAAAAAAAGTAAGAATAAAACAACAACAAAAAAAGTGTTGAGAAAAAAAGAGCAGAAGTAAAATAAAGTGACAGTAGGGAGGCTATATATACAGGGGGGTACCGTTGCAGAGTCAATGTGCGGGGGCACCGGCTAGTTGAGGTAGTTGAGGTAATATGTACATGTGGGTAGAGTTAAAGTGACTATGCATAAATACTTAACAGAGTAGCAGCAGCGTAAAAAGGATGGGGTGGGGGGCAGTGCAAATAGTCCGGGTAGCCATGATTAGCTGTTCAGGAGTCTTATGGCTTGGGGGTAGAAGCTGTTGAGAAGTCTTTTGGACCTAGACTTGGCACTCCGGTACCGCTTGCCGTGCGGTAGCAGAGAGAACAGTCTATGACTAGGGTGGCTGGAGTCTTTGACAATTTTGAGGGCCTTCCTCTGACACCGCCTGGTATAGAGGTCCTGGATGGCAGGGAGCTTTGCCCCAGTGATGTACTGGGCCGTACGCACTACCCTCTGTAGTGCCTTGCGGTCGGAGGCCAAGCAGTTGCCATACCAGGCGGTGATGCTACCAGTCAGGATGCTCTCGATGGTGCAGCTGTAGAATTTTTTGAGGATCTCAGGACCCATGCCAAATCTTTTTAGTCTCCTGAGGGGGAATAGGCTTTGTCGTGCCCTCTTCACGACTGTCTTGGTGTGTTTGGACCATGATAGTTCGTTGGTGAGGTGGACACCAAGGAACTTGAAGCTCTCAACCTGTTCCACTACAGCCCCGTCGATGAGAATGGGGGCGTGCTCAGTCCTCTTTTTTTTTCCCTGTAGTCCACAATCATCTCCTTTGTCTTGGTCACGTTGAGGGAGAGGTTGTTGTCCTGGCACCACACGGCCAGATCTCTGACCTCCTCCCTATAGGCTGTCTCATCGTTGTCGGTGATCAGGCCTACCACTGTTGTGTCGTCGGCAAACTTAATGATGGTGTTGGAGTCGTGCCTGGCCATGCAGTCATGGGTGAACAGAGAGTACAGGAGGGGACTGAGCACGCACCCCTGAGGGGCCCCCGTGTTGAGGATCAGTGTGGCAGATGTGTTGTTACCTACCCTTACCACCCGGGCTGCGGCCCGTCAGGAAGTCCAGGATCCAGTTGCAGAGGGAGGTGTTTAGTCCCAGGATCCTTAGCTTAGTGATGAGCTTAGAGGGCACTATGGTGTTGAATGCTGAGCTGTAGTCAATGAATAGCATTCTCACGTAGGTGTTCCTCTTGTCCAGGTGGGAAAGGGCAGTGTGGAGTGCGATAGAGATTGCATCATCTGTGGATCTGTTGGGGCGGTATGCAAATTGGAGTGGGTCTAGGGTTTCTGGGATTATGCTGTTATCTTGTTGACTATAATGCAACTCCTTGATTTCATTGTAGATTTTGTATAAAAAATATACAAAAATACCACAAATAAAATAACATTTCAAATAAAATTCAATAAAATGTATTTTTCACATGCGCCGAATACCACAGTTAAATGCTTACTTACAAGCCTTTAACCAACAATGCAGAGTTTTTTCTTTTAACCAGCCATGTTATCTCAATGAAAGAGAGGCTAGCTAGCTAGCATCAGTTTTGTAGCGGTTATGCTATGTGGAAACAATCATTACAATTTTTCCTTAATTTTTCTCACCAATGCCTTGCTGTATCCGATTCTGTGAATGTCATCCTATTTCCCAAGTAAAAATCGCCTTTGAGTGACCAAAACATCACACAAAACATCACCCATAATATTTGAATGCGATTAAAATGCTCAGAATCTAACTATCAGGAAGCTGAAAGAACAGACTGAGTGGGCGGGGAGCTTATATTCATGAACTCACCTTGACTGACAGCTCTTTGAAATGCCTTTGTCAAACAACTTGGACACAGTGAGCGGTGATGTACTGAGATCATGAAGCTAGCTAGCTACTTCATCTTGGACAATTTCAGTTGAAACTGGACAGGGTGAGGTCTCGGTACACCTCAAATGATACACACTGAGTGAACAAAACATTAGGAACACCCTCCTAATATTGACAGGCACCCCCGTTTGCCCTCAGAACAGCCTCAATTCGTCGGGGCATGGACTCTACAAGGTGCCGAAAGCGTTCCACAGGGATGCTGGTCCATGTTGACTCCAATGCCACAGTTGTGTCAAGTTGACTGGATATCCTTTGGGAGGTGGACCATTCTTGATACACATGGGGAAACTGTTGACCGTGAAAAACCCAGTAGCGTTGCAGTTCTTGACACACTCAAACCGGTACTATCATACCCCGTTCAAAGGCAATTCAAACTTCCGTCTTGCCCATTCACCCCCTGAATGGCACACATACACAATCCATGTCTCAATTGTCTCAAGGCTTAAAAGTCCTTCTTTAACCTGTCTCCTCCCCTTCATTTGCACTGATTGAAGTGGATTTAACAAGTGACATCAATAACGGATCATAGCTTTCACCTGGATTCACCTGGTCAGTCTATGTCATGGAAAGAGCAGGTGTTCCTAATATTTTTTTCAGATCATGTTCATAAATCATGACTATCAATGATGTCAAGATCTCCCATTGCAGTTTGCAGCAGTACTGACAGATGTGTTGACATAACTGCTTCTGAGTTTCGAGCGACGCTTCCACCCCTTCCGTTCCATGTGGGCTGAAGACCTAGCTAGCTAGCAACTAGCTAACACCAGACACAGATGAAAGGGGAAACCTATAAGTATCTTTGCCATAAATGAATAGGAGAAACCTGTAATTATATTTGCTGACACCCTGCAGTGTCACCCGACACCAGTAGACTAGCTACCTAGCTATGTAAAACACGCCTCCTCTGCGAACACGCTTTCTGCCATGTTGGTTACAAGGTGGTACTTGTTTAAATGAGGTAAGAGAATGAGACGTTACCATTGGTGTATTGAAATAAGAGGCTATATGTGATGTCAAATAGAGCCCTTATAATCCTGCCTCCTGAATCCATGTTTTTGACATGGGGCCAGTAACTTCATGATCATAGGTTATCAATCTAGAAGCAACAGTTATTTTTTATACTTTGGTATAAAATCCTACTTTTACCTGGTTTCATCCAAATATCATCACATTTAATTAAAAAACATGATTTTGACTGTGCGGGACCTTTAACAAATTTGATCAATATTTAGCGAAACACTGACCGGAAGTCAAACCGCACATATCAAGTGGAACAGGATGTGGGAGGAGCTAACATTTGTAAATAGTATTAGGCCTATTGCGTTGAAAAATGTTCATTTAATGTTCATTTACTTCCTGAATTGACTGAATTGAAATGGAATAGACCACCCGTGCTGCACTCTACAATCAATCAAACAATACATTTTTTATCAAGTTATTTTTTTCTCAAAGTGCTTTACAAAATCTAAGCCTAAACTCCAGGGAGATCAAGCCATTGACACATACGCTATAAACAATTTGTTTGTCAGAGGAAGGCCTTTAGCAAACCTTTAGGGCTCAATTCAATCCGTTAAAGTCAATGTTCTCGCATTGTCGGAGACTGCATTCACAGTACACGCTGCATACGTTGGCTCAATCAGAAATTACCGTTAAATTTCAGTCACACTATAACGCATAACTTCCACCATACGGATTGAATAGAGCCCTTAGAGCAGGGCTCTCCAACCCTGTTCTGGAGAGTTACCATCCTGTAGGTTTTCGCTCCAACCCTGTTCCTGGAGAGCTACCATCCTGTAGGTTTTCGCTCCAACCCTGTTCCTGGAGAGCTACCATCCTGTAGGTTTTCACTCCAACCCTAATCTAGCACACCTGATTCTAATAATTTGCTTGTTGATAAGCTGAATCAGGTCAGTTACAACCGGGGTTGGAGCGAAAACCTACAGGAGGGTAGCTCTCCAGAACAGGGTTGGACCGAAAACCTACAGGACGGTAGCTCTCCAGGAACAGGGTTGGAGCGAAAACCTACAGGACGGTACCTCTCCAGGAACAGGGTTGGAGTGAAAACCTACAGGAGGGTAGCTCTCCAGGAACAGGGTTGGAGTGAAAACCTACAGGAGGGTAGCTCTCCAGGAACAGGGTTGGAGCGAAAACCTACAGGACGGTACCTCTCCAGGAACAGGGTTGGAGTGAAAACCTACAGGATGGTAGCTCTCCAGGAACAGGGTTGGAGAGCCCTGCAGAGTAACCAGACCCAAGTAGGGACCAATAATACAGCATGAACACCATGGCCTTATAGTTGGTCTTAAAGACAATCAAACTGCTCTCTATCCAATGGCTGACTCTGCGTCGTTGTGTTTTGTATAAATTGTATAAGAGTTTGATTAATAAAAGTTGTATTGTATCCAACCATGGATACAATGACAGTCTAAAACACAGGTGTGGAAAGTCTCTTATTCTAAACATTTACGTCGACACTCTTATCCAGAGCAACTTACAGTTAGTGAATACATATTTTTTTTATATATACTGGCCCCCCGTGGGAATCGTACCCACAACCCTGGCGTTGCAAACACCATGCTCTATCAACAGAGCTACATCCCCTCCCTTGGACAATGCTGGGCCAATTGTGCACTGCCCATGAGCCTCCCGGTCACAGCGCCTGGGAGGCTCATGGGCGACAGAGCCTGGATTCGAACCAGGATCTCTAGTGGCACAGTTAGCACTGCCTTAGACCACTGCGCCACTCAGGAGTACAAACAGAGGTAAGTAATGTAGGTAGTGCAGCCTGTTGTTGACAACATCATCACTGCTTAGTAGAGAGAATTTAGGCCTTAAAATGTTGGCTGATATGTGTCCTTTTTCTATTCCAGACCCCAACTCTTTTGACAGAACCTGAATGGAAAACAATCTATCCACAATGGACCAAAACCCATTACAGGTTACTATTTATTATCCATGAATACATTTTTCACATACTTAAAGGGGAAGGTTAGAATTTTACAACCTGACGTTAGACGGTTCCTCACCCTGACAGAAGTCTATAAGCCAGGAGAAACTGTAATCCATGGTTCAGTTTTGTCTAAACAGCCACTCAATTGGAGTGATATGGCATGTGCGCAAATGTTCAAAATGTCATGGCCAAATCAACTCAAATCAACTCCATATTTGGTTTGATGTTAATTAAGGTGGTTTGACCATTAAAAAAACATCCACACCGCTATTTGTTACTATCATTGATTGTTAGCTGGTGGTTGAACTTAGCTGATGTCTGTAGTAGCTATTTTATTTACATTTTTACATTTTAGTCATTTTAGCAGACGCTCGTGAGTGCATACATTTTTTACTTTTTTTTCATACTTTATTTAACCTTTTCCCATTGAGACCATGTCTCTTTTGCAAGGGAGCCCTGCTTCACACAAAAAAAATGCAGCAGGGAACACATAACAAGGAATTAATTCTACAACTACAACAATAAAGGCAGTATCATAAAAAAATAATTTAAAAAAACTGCGAGCTCCAAAAGTTTTGGGACAGTGAATTTTGTTGTTGTTGTTTCGGCTCTGTACTCCAGCGCTTAGGATTTGAAATGATACAATGACTATGAGGTTCAAGTGCAGACTGTCAGAAATTACAGCACTTTTTGTATTAGTATTAGGACAAATACACTTATATGTGTATTAAAGTACACTGGACAAAAATATAAACGCAAAATGCAACAATTTCTAATATTTTACTGAGTTACAGTTCATATAAGGAAATCAGTCAATTTAAATGTATTTGGCCCTAGTCTATGGATTCCACAACTGGGAATAAAGATATGCATCTGTTGGTCACACCAGAGCATCCCAAACATGCTCAATGGGTGACATGTCTGGTGAGTATGCAGGCCATGGACATTGGGACATTTTCAGTTTCCAGGAATTGTGTACAGATCCTTGCCACATGGGGCCGTTTATTATCATGCTGAAACATGAGGTAATGGCTGGCGGATGAATGGCACGACAATGGGCCTCAGGATCTCGTCACGGTGTGTCTCTGTGCCTTCAAATGAACAGCGTTCATATTTATTATGTCGCCAGAGTCAAAGCGACATAATTTAATTTAAAGAGAAAGAAAACCGAACAATGGATTACAGTTTCCCCTGGCCCATAGACTACTTTCTGGGTGAGGAACCATCTATCATGTTCATTAAATGAGTGCCACTACTGTTCTGTGGCCCCCAGGCTCCAGTGCCCCCATGCAGGCCTGTTCCAGTGCAGGTTGACAGGGCTGGTGTTTCTGATGGAGGGGGAGGGGGAGGTGCTTTACAGGACTGTCCAATGGGACGACAGTCTCCTGCACTCCACGGGCCGGACTCCTGCCGGACCCCTGTTCAGCATTGAGTGTCTTCAGGGAGCTGTCCGTCAGTTACACCTCCCACACTGTGAGATCACCTCTGGTGAGTTTTACACTACTTCTTCATCAAAGTTATAATGCCAACATCCGTCCAAATAGACAATTGTAACACCCACATATTCTTGGGATAGGGCAGAGTCATTAAAGACTTCAACTGGGTACATGGTAAGGAAACAGGTCACGCTAGACAGAATTACAAAAAAATATTGTTAATTACTAAGTAATTAAGGTGTTACAGTTGCGTCAAGAAAGGGGTAAATATGAAAGCTCTAATTGAAACAAACGACTTGACTACTACAGAAGTCCATCAAACAGCATTCTTAAAGTTGTTTAAGTTGTACGGTTTAAGTACACACGGATTAAATAGGAACATCGTAGCACACAATTTAGGGCCCTGTTCAAACAGATCCGCTTAGATCAGATCCGCTTAGATCAGATCCGCTCCACATAGCTGATGTTTTAACGGTGTCGGAGGTGGAGCTGCTTTACAGCTGTCAAATCCACAAGTGGCTCCCGGCATTATACAGTACCTAAAGCGAGCATTGCCATTGGCTGCACGGAGTCGCATTAAGAGAAATCCCAAGCAGCCTTGTTTACAAGTTCTAACACTGGAATGTGCGATGTAATCTACACCTTGATTAAGCTGATAGAAATCCTAATTATTTTGTTCTGAACTTCTAACCCAAGTGCTCACGATTTGTCAGCTCCAATGCAGTTCCACCTCCTGGCACCTCCAAAACATCCGCTATCGCCCGGTTAACGCTTGATCTGATTGGATCTAGGACTTAGTTCAGTAGGTAGCAGTCAAGGTACAGCAAACAGCACAGCACACAGTGAGAAGCCACACAAGCTACAAAGTGGGGCTACAAATTGACTGAGGATTCAGGCAATTCTGTGTTTAAACCTACCCCTTAAAAACAGAATAAAATACAAACAGTTCAATAAATAGGGTTGCACTTTACCTCGTTGGGATCCAAGATGCTACAACCAGAAACAAACACCACTTTACTTTAATAAGCTTTACACAAACAATACTCTAAAACACCTTGACAGCGTGGCAGCTTGGAGTCCAGCAGTCTACCTCTCCTCTCCCTGATCTGGCTGGATTCAAGCACCCAGAGACGCTTCATCTTCTTCATTGGTGGGGTTTTAGGGCTACATTCTGAAAAGTTGTACCTGTATTTATGTACTCAGAAAACAAAAAGGGGGAAATTCAAAACAGAAATGGGAAAAACTCAAACTTTTAACGTCCTCTAACGCCCGAAAAAACTACATACAAAATAAAAACATTATCCTCAATCAATCAACTTTACTCGGAGCCCTACACAGATCTGTGGAGCTGAGAGGATCCGATTGCTCCTGCCAGTACTTCATGCAGCCCTTCACCTGTTACATCCCTCACTCCCAAGAATGGTTCAGCTGCAGCTAGGATGATAGCGATCCTTCCCGAGGTCTTATCCACTCCTGTAGTGCTGTTTATCAACCGTTGCAATAAATGCGAAAAAGGTTCACCTTTTTCATGTTAAGGATATCTGATAAGGGTTATCACTCATGTCCATCCCTCTGAAAACATTTGACACGTCATCAAATGCTTAAAGGGAGGGGCACAGGTGTGCTTAATCACCTCATTAGCCTTGAAGTCATTGGAAACACATAAATCCCAGCGCACAATGGTGACACTCAAAATGGCTACCTAGTAACAGGGCAATCTTCACCCTGTTACACAATCAGCACAGTACACCAATGAAGGTTTTCTCTATTGCAGGGAAAGGCTTTGATTCCTTATCTGTGGCCCATGTTACTGGTGACAGTGTGGAAGTTTTGCAGCCAGTGAGGGTGACTTACTCACATGCGGTGGTGGACATCACAGACCTCTCCTTATGGGGCCTGGTCTCCTCCTACTTTTCATCCTCGGTGGAAGGGCAAGTGCTGCTGTTCCACAAACCACAACTCCGGAAGCCAACTCTGAACGTACATTTACTTCCAGTGAATGTGCCCGTCACTGAGGTGCAAAAAACCTTACATTCAGTATAAGGACACTTTTGTTGCTAAAATGAATCTGAAAATCACTTTAGGCGGTAAAATTTGTCAGTTGGCTCTCCTCTGATAATCGAAGGAGCCTTATTGATGATCAGCTCTTATTCTGTTGCAGGTGGAGAGGGAACAGCGGGACTGCAAATACATTCAGATCCCCTCCAACTGCCCGCTCACATGTGGGGAAACATACAAACTCTGCTGTGATTCTGCTGAGAAAAATAAGATACAACCATTGGTAAAATAAATCATATTTTTCCACGTTTTTTTTAGCAGACGTGTTCTGGATCATGTGAATGTGACATTGTCACACCAAGTTGCCAAATAAAAATGGTGTGTGATTTTTGAAACGTGAGCTGTGCTGATGCGTGTACTGAATGCCAGCTGGTGGAGAAATGAGGTTGACTTTACATGTGTTTCAGGTGGAAAAGTTTCGCCGTGAGTACGGCCCCAACTACCACCCCACCTTCCAGGTGTTCCTGGAGGCAAGCACAGAGGATGTGGAGATTAGACTTCTGAAAAGAGGGGATGAGGAGGTATGGACACGTCAAGTGCCACTAAGAGGTAAGTTGCTATTCAAACCCATCCAGTCACCTTATTACGTAACTTACTCTGTGGCTGTAATACGTGTATCTATAGTGTGGATCATCTACGCGTAAATGTAGAACGGATCTTCCATCACAAATACATGTTTGGCAAAATGTATCTCTTACTTTTCCCTGCCTCCCAGATACTGTGTTGGTCGGTGGGCTGGAGGTCCGTGCTGTGGAGCAGCTGCGTTCCGTGCGGTGTAAGTTTGTGGAAAAAGTGTCAGAGCCTACTATTAAAGGTCTCCTGGACGGGCTCCTGCATAAGAAAGTGATCAATGATTACGAAAAAGACTCAGTAAAGGTGACAGCTGAGAGGGCAGACAAGGCACGTGACATCATCGACATGGTGCTGCATAAAGGACCCAATGCATGTTTGACTATGAAAACACTTCTGTGTGAATTAGACCAATACTTATGCTCAGAACTGGGTTTGAGATAGAACATTGTTGGAGTATGAGACACCCTGTTGAGTAGACCAATGGCCCGGCATGAGTCTAGGCAAACAGCTACAGATGTAAGATCTTAATCTGATCACCCTATTGAGTATACCCATGCCCCGGCATGAGTCTAGGCAAACAGCTATAGATGTAAGATCTTAATTTGATCACCCTGTTGCAGAACTTTCTTGAAGTGTATTTGATGTTTAGAAAGGCTTCTAAAGTTTGTAATTTCCAAATTTCAGACTTGATTTTACCTCATGAAAAATGCATTAACCAATACAAAAATGTCCATTAATTGTCCATTAATATAATATGTCCACATAATATTTCACATTTCCTGTTGCTGCCGGATTATTTTCCTGCTATAGGAGACTGGCTCAAATTAAGATCCTACATCTGTACACAGAGATATCATCACCCTGACTCGCAGAATATCACTTCACATTCAACACTGTACTGAGACAAAGCTCTGTTAACAATGTTCCTTTGGATCATGTTTAAGAACAGTCCCCTGAAGCTCAGTTGGTAGAGCATGGCGCTTGCAACGCCAGGGTTGTGGGTTCCTTTCCCACTGGGGGGGCCAGTATGAAAATGTATGCACTCACTAACTGTAAGTCGCTGATAAGAGCGTCTGCTAAATGACTAACATGTAAACATGTAAGAACGCCTGCTAAATGGTTAAAGTATACAAAAAAAAAAAAAAGTTGGAACTGTTGCATTGTTGGAAGTGTTTAACAAAATGTACAAATTGTAAACAATCAACATGGAAGTTGTCAAAATGAACAGTTGGTCATTAGCTGTTTACCAACTCCATGCGAGCCAGTGCATGCTAACGCTAGAGAAACTTGAAAAATGAGAGTTTCAACATGGACTCAACACGCGATTCTGTCTGGCGGCCATTTTGTACATTGTTCTATTCCAGCCAACCTAAATGAACCACATTTTAAAGGAAAAATTGTTTTATTGTTATTATATTAATATTGATATTGAATTTAAAAAAATTGTGAATTGGAGGCCTGCATGAAAATGTTGTTTTATCTTCTTACAATAGATCCTAGTTTTTAGTGTTTGATATAGTACGTTTATGAATGTTCTCTCACATGCTGTGAATAAAAATTAAAGATATTGTCTTAGTATCATGTGGGCTGGACATGACTGAGTGCAAGACACTGGACAAATAAATCAATCAAATCAGTGAGGGAACCAGCCAGGGGACCAGTGAGGGAACCAGCCAGGGGACCAGCCAGGGGACCAGCCAGGGGACCAGTGAGGGAACCAGCCAGGGGACCAGCCAGGGACCCGGCCAGGGAACCAGCCAGGGGGCCAGCCAGGGTAGAGCAGGGCCAAGAAAGAGGCAGAGCAGCAATGGGCTATTTGATTATTTTAAGGAAGGGAGGGAGGAGGAGAGATATAAGGAGACAGTGAAGAGGAAAACAGGGACAGAGCAGCTGATGGGCAAATTGAGAGATTTATTTTTATATTTTTGAGAGATGAGAACAAGTGATATCAACACACAAGAACATAAGACTTACTTATCAAGTATTGCACAAACTATTGGTGATAAACACCCAGGTGATAAAATGACAAGGAACTGATTGGTGATAAACACCCAGGTGATAAAATGACAAGGAACTGATTGGTGATAAACACTCAGGTGAGAAAATGACAAGGAACTGATTGGTGATAAACACTCAGGTGATAAAATGACAAGGAACTGATTGGTGATAAACACTCAGGTGAGAAAATGACAAGGAACTGATTGGTGATAAACACCCAGGTGATAAAATGACAAGGAACTGATTGGTGGTAATAAAATAAATAACAACGAACGGATCATCTAAATAGGTAGAAGAGATTACACATAAAAACGGATACTTTTTTAAAGACAGCTATTTATGAAGAGGGAGGGAGAGGGAGGGAGAGAAAGGAGAGAGGGAGAGAACTGCTTGTAATTAAAGTAGTCCTGCTTGTCCAGTGCTGGTGGCTTGATGCGTATGTGGCAACCATCGATGGCCCCGACTGTCTTTTCTGAACACATCGCTCCTCGCCAACCTTCCAAATCCCAGCCCGATGTCCTCCACATCTTCTGGAGCAGGGAAGTCGATGACCTTCTTCAGACTGTTCCTGATCTTTTGCCCAATCTTGTGAACTGTTCTGCATACGGTTGGTTTTCGGGACGCTGAAGGTGCTGGCTACTACCCTATAACCAGTATACAAAGATCAAGACCTCAAGGTGCTGTCCCCACAGTCTTTTTCCTGTTAAAGCAGTCTCATGAGCCCCATCATGGACTGCCTCGTGAGGCGAAACTCCGGCCTGAGGTACAGTACCGCTCTGCGTCACCGTAGAACCTCAGGATCGGAACGCTGACATACGAACTGCCTGAAATAAGAAAAAATAAATAAAGAGGGGGAAAAAACATTTCATTGACAGAATAGCTGACTTAACGCACACATACTCATTTTAACAGATTAATAATCTAGAAACAAAATGGAATTAATTACAATTATGAATTAGAAATAATAAATGTAGGCTACTTATATTTTGGGTAGTGAATGTAATAGACTCCTCACTCTACATTACAGACCAAAGTTGTGCTTTTATTAAAATGATTTTAAATTGAGACACTACAGTCCTTCTATTTTCTACTTATATGATGAAAGGTAAATACTACACAGGTGGCTAGCTTACCTAGGGGAGCTGATACACAGGTGGCTAGCTCAACTAGTGCAGCTGATACACAGGTGGCTAGCTCAACTAGTGCAGCTGATACACAGGTGGCTAGCTCAACTAGTGCAGCTGATACACAGGTGGCTAGCTCAACTAGTGCAGCTGATACACAGGTGGCTAGCTCACCTAGATAGCAAATTATTAGCCAGCAGTTCTGGCAACAGCAACACCTAAACGTTTCTAATACCTGTTATATCACAGCTATATAACAAATGAGTTACTATTTCAACGACATATTAGCTAACCGGTTTGTCGGTATAGCTGGACTAGCTACTTACATTCCTGTTCTTCAGAAGGGCAACAGCTTGAAGGGGAAAACCTCCGCAAAGATTTCTGTGATCCAGGTCAGGGATCATCCTGCGTTATGCTTGGATCACCTGGAACAGGATCAAGACGCTACCTCCGGTGTGATCATATTGATCAAACAAAATTATTTAAAAAATAAATTAAAACGAAACTATAAAAACTACAAAAATAAGTGATAAAAATTAGCAAGCTATGTAAATAGAAATAGGCACAATCTGAGATGGCTTGTTCGTTCATGCTGTGTGAAAAGAGTGAGGTGATTTGTTGCTCTCGAGAACAGAATGTTGTTGTTACGTGGGACGGCTCGCGGAAGCTCACGAATGGATTTAGAATTTTGGAATATTGATAAGTGACAGTTTAGGATGTCAAGTATAGATAATCTCAATGCTCATTTTGGCCAAAACACCTGCACTCGAGTGATCACTATCGAACACATTAGCAAGTGGCCACTCGATAAAGGACTTAGGGGTTGAGATTCAGCCAAGATGCTTTCGTTCTATCTTACTGTAGCAAACACGTAATTCAGCTCATTTCTCATCATAATGACCTTGATTAGTTGAATCAAGAGTAGATGATTGGAGTGAGAATAGAGGAGAGGAATATAAAAGTGAAGTGTGGAGAGGAGAATAGAGGAGAGATAAGAAAAAATGGAGGAGAGGAGAGGAGAGGAGAGGAGAGGAGAGGAGAGGAGAGGAGAGGAGAGGAGAGGAGAGGAGAGGAGAGGAGAGGAGAGGAGAGGAGAGTCACAATAGGGGGTCCAGACTCTGACCATTACCTCCACCCCCTACTGCTCTGGACTGTCTAATCCCTACTGAGAGAGAGAGCAATAGCGAAACACAGAGGAGGAGAGAGAGAGAGAGAGAGAGGGAGAGAGAGAGAGAGAGAGAGAGAGAGAGAGAGAGAGAGAGAGAGAGAGAGAGAGAGAGAGAGAGAGAGAGAGAGAGAGAGAGAGAGAGAGAGAGAGAGAGAGAGAGAGAGAGAGAGAGAGAGAGAGAGAGAGAGAGAGAGAGAGAGAGAGAGACCCAAATAATGGTGAATTACTCCTTCATTACTGTGAGACTTTAAAACTCTATAAACGTAGACTCAGAACCAATAAAGCACAGTACAACAGCAAGCAGCTGACACTGATTGAGGATCCATAAACACAAACAACTTCTGGCAAAATTGGAAAAACCTAAAAAATCAAAACAAATTGACACAAACGCAGAACAATGCCAAATTCATGAGAAGTTCAATGGATTAGAAAAAGCTATAAAGGACAATCGAAATCCATTGGACTCCCCAATTACTGACCAGGAGCTCTATAAGAAACTTCAGGCACTCAAATTTAAAAAAGCATGCGGACCTGATGGCATCCTAAATGAGATGCTCAAATTCACTAGTGCAAAATGTCAAATTGGATATATTAAAACGGTTTAATTTGATCCTGAGTGTAGGTTATTTCCCTGACATCTGGAATCAAGGACTCATAACCCCAATCTTTAAGAACGGAGACAAATTTGACCCTAACAATTACAGAGGAATTTGTGTGAACAGTAACCAGGGGAAGGTTTTCTGTAGTATTATAAATGTAAGAGTTCTAAACTTCCTTAATAAGCACAATGTCTTGAGTAAAAGCCAAATTGGATTTATACCAAAACATCGCACGACCGATCATATTTACACCCTACACACCCTGATCGATAAACATGTCCACCAAAATAATACAAAAATGTATGCTTGCTTTATCGACTTCCAAAAAGCATTTGATTCCATTTGGCATACAGGACTGTTCTACAAAGATATTGAAAGTGGTGTAGGGGGTAAAACATATGACATAATTAAATTAATGTATACTGGCAAAACGTGCAGTATCAAAATTGGCAAGAAAATAACATACTTTTTTTATCAGGGGTGGGGCCTTCGCCAGGGTTGCAATCTGAGCCCTGCACTCTTCAATATTTACATCAACGAATTGGCCACTATTCTAGAAAAATCCTCAGCCCCTGGTGCTAGTCTCCACAATTCAGAGGTTAAATGCCTTCTTTTTGCAAATGACCTGTGCCTGCTGTCACCCACAGCACATGGCCTACAGCAGAGCCTGGACCTGCTAGAGCAGTACTGCCAGACCTGGGCCCTGGCAGTAAACCCCAAAGATCCAGATCTCAGGGAATTAGACCAAAGTTCTCAATTGGTACAAAATATATAGAGTACTGCACACACTACAATTACTTAGGCTTAAAAATAAGCTAAACTGGACACCTTAATGATGCAGTGAATGAACTGAGAGAGAAAGCACGCAGGGAATTCTACGCCATTAAAAAACCAATTCAAATTGAAATACCTATAAAAATGTGGCTAAAACTAATTGAATGTGTCATTGAACCAATTGCACTATATGGCAGCTAGGTGTGGGGTCCACTTGCAAAACAAGATTTTATCAAATGGGACAAACACCCCATTGAAACACTGCATGCAGAGTTCTGTAAGATTCTCCTACATGTCCAGAGGAAAACTACAAACAATGCATGCAGGGCAGAATTAGGCCAATGTCCGGGGAGGACGCAGAGAGCTGTGGGTTGGCAACGCACTACATTGCTGCCTGCCATAAGATGAGGAACAGTGTCTGACAGACCAACCAACCTGCACATGTTCTCTATATTGTTATTGTTCAATGGTTATTTTGACACTTGGTTATTGTTGTTACTGTTGTCCTGTTGACAATATTGATTATTATTATTTTAATTATGTTCACATTGTAAATATCCAAAGTAAGCTTTGGCAATATGTTAATTGTTACGTCATGCCAATAAAGCAGAGAGAGAGAGAGAGAGAGAGAGAGAGAGAGAGAGAGAGAGAGAGAGAGAGAGAGAGAGAGAGAGAGAGAGAGAGAGAGAGAGAGAGAGAGAGAGAGAGAGAGAGAGAGAGAGAGAGAGAGTACACAGCGGCAGTTTCCCATGCCAATAAAGCCACTTTGAATTGAGTTGAGTTGAGAGAAAGATGGGTTAGAAAGAGAGAAGACTAGTATAAAACAGGAAGGCCTGCACACTGTTAAAGCTCCCAATTCACTGCTTTATTGACAACGTTTCTTCGTCAGGTCAAACATACAATCTGAGTGCTCACATCCCAAAATATAGTAATTTCACCTCACATGACCTGACGTATGGTGGGTACAAAAACTATTTGTGTATCTCTAATAATTTGATATCAATGAGATGGGCACATGTAGTAGTTACAGACAATAGTATATATGAATAAAAAAATACTTTCTTTCTGGGTTGAGATTTGTTGGGATATCATATATCCAGGATACATCTGGTATTTTTCCATTCATTCCGGATGTAATATACTTTTGGCCACTGGTTGGTTCTGTGTTGGTTTGGCGCTATTCCATTTCCCATATATACAGCGTCGCCATATAAAACGGACTGAAGAAGAAGAAGAAGAAGAAGAAGAAGAAGAAGAAGAAGAAGAAGAAGAAGAAGAAGAAGAAGAAGAAGAAGAAGAAGAAGAAGAAGAAGAAGAAGAAGAAGAAGAAGAAGAAGAAGAAGAAGAAGAAGAAGAAGAAGAAGAAGAAGAAGAAGAAGAAAAGGAAGAAGAAGAAGAAGAAGAAGAAGGTTAGTAAAAAGTATTTTGTGAAGAGGTCCAGATTTCTTTTGCTAACACTAATTCTAAACTTAACCCTAAACCCCCTACAAATAGCATTTGACCTTGTGGGGACCAATAAAATATCCCCAGTTGGTCAAATCTTTCTTGGTTTACTATTCTTGTGGGGACCCACAAGTATAGTTAAACACGTCCACACACACACACACACACACACACACACACACACACACACACACACACACACACACACACACACACACACACACACACACACACACACACACACACACACACACACACACACACACACACACACACACACACACACACACACACACACACACACACACACACAAACACACAGGGAGAGCCAGGAGAGTAATAGAGAGACAGAGAGAAGGAGAGAGAGAGAGAGAGAGAGAGAGTGTGATAGTGTGTTAATTGTTAGAGAGCGATGAATGACAGAGTGTGAGAGAGTGGGGGAGGTGTGCAAGAATGAGGGGAGGGATGAAAGAGAGAGAGGGAAGGATGAAAGAGAGAGAGGGAAGGATGAAAGAGAGAGAGGGAAGGATGAAAGAGAGAGAGAGGGAAGGATGAAAGAGAGAGAGGGAAGGATGAAAGAGAGAGAGGGAGGGATGAAAGAGAGAGAGAGAGGGAGGGATGAAAGAGAGAGAGGGAGGGATGAAAGAGAGAGAGGGAGGGATGAAAGAGAGAGAGGGAGGGCGGTGGAGGAGAACAGAGTGAAGAACTCTCTCTCCTCTCTTCTCTTCTCTGCTCCCGTCCTCCTTCACTCTTCCCTTCTTTCTACTTCACTGGTTCCATTCAAACTGTTGGATTATTCCCTCTTTCCTGCAGTGTGTTCTGAGGAGAAGATCACACACAATTATATTTTAGAGAAGAACTCAAAACCTGACAGCTGTGCTCGTGTCGGAGAGGAATACACTGTCTCGGAGTGTGTGAGAAAGACAGAGAGGGAGAGGGAGATTTCTGGAGTGTCTGACTGAACAATCAAACGGAACAGATTGAGGGATGTGACAGAGAGGACTTCTTCAAGCAATAACAGGTCAGGAACTCACTGTGTGTGTGTGTGTGTGTGTGTGTGTGTTGTGTGGTTTTACCAGAAGTCCTCACATGGATAGTAAAACAAGGACAATTGGGACAATTGGGGACATTTTGCCGGTGCCAAAAAGGAAAAGGTTATTTTAGGCTTAGGGGTTAGGTTTAGGGTTAGAATTAGGGTTAGGAGTTAGGGTTAGGTTTAGTTTTAGGGTTAGGGGTTTGGGTTGAGGTTAGTGTGTGTGTGTGTGTGTGTATGTGTGTGTGTGTGTGTGTGTGTGTGTGTGTGTGTGTGTGTGTGTGTGTGTGTGTGTGTGTGTGTGTGTGTGTGTGTGTGTGTGTGTGTGTGTGTGTGTGTATGGTATTGTTGAACAGTTAATGTACAATTGATCAAAGTACTGAAGTGATTGATGCAAAACAATGATGGGAGAAAGCTGGACAATCGATCGCAATCCTCCCTCTTTCCCTCCTTTCTCTCTTTCTGACTTTCATTCCTATCCTCTATGTAGCATCCTAATGACTCCCTCAGATCCCTATCTCTTTCTGCTCTAATTTCCCTCCCTCCCTCCCTCCCTCCCTCCCTCCCATTACTAGAGCTTTCTTTAACACTCTTTATGAAATCCTCCGTATGGAATCACCCTATGACCTCCTCTTCTCCTTCTCTCTCTCTCTCCTTCCTTTCTTCTTTATTCACATCTTCTGTAGCATTCCAATCAATCCATTACACACACACACAGTCTCTCTCTCTCTCTCTCTCTCTCTCTCTCTCTCTCTCTCTCTCTCTCTCTCTCTCTCTCTCTCTCTCTCTCTCTCTCTCTCTCTCTCTCTATCTATATATCTCTCTGTCTCTCTCTGTCTCTGTGTGTCTCTCTGTCTCTCTCTCTCTCTCAAAGAGGCATAGAGATTGAGAGGCAGAAAATGCGTCATATAGGTCAAACTCAACATGCCACCTTTCTGACGCCATATGACGTGCGGTGTGTGTGTGTGCGGTGTGTGTGTGTGTGTGTCTGTGTGTGCGGTGTGTGTGTGTGTGTGCGGTGTGTGTGTGTGTGTGCGGTGTGTGTGTGTGTGTGCGGTGTGTGTGTGTGTGTGTGTGCGGTGTGTGTGTGTGTGTGTGCTCACGTGTCAAGGAGTCAATAGAGTAAGCAACTGTTCACAACTCTTCCTGTGTCAGGTTAATTCATCCTAAATGAATGAAATGTAGTTCAGTTAACAAGGTCAAGAATTGATTCATTCATAAAAAATGGACAAAAAAACACTTGAATGAGTGTTTCCCCTCTGGCAGAGAGAATGGGGGGGGATGAGAGGGAGAAAGGAGCGATTGTACCCAGGAATTCAAAGGAAATAGGAAATGGACATAAAAAGAATGAGACATGACCACTAACTGACGTGATGGACACACACACACACACACACACACACACACACACACACACACACACACACACACACACACACACACACACACACACACACACACACACACACACACACACACACACTAGGAGAGAAGGAGACACAGACACAGTCCCGTGGTCAGGGCTGAGGCCAGAATGTCATGACATTTAGACACCCAAATGGGACCTGATCCATTATTCATGGCCTGTTAATACCACAGCAGAGTAAACAACAGAATGGCCTCCTCTCACACTGTGAAGTGTGTGTGTGTGTGTGTGTGTCTTTAGCCCTGGTGGACTGTTCTTGCCTCTGAAATCAGATTAGGAGTAGAAAGCGTAGTAATGAGCCCGTTGCCTGGATACAAAAAGCATAATTAAGAGCAATTATCAGCCACTTCAGCTCATACCAAACACCGTTTATCAGCCGGTTCATAACAAAACAAAAACAACATCAACAAATTAATACATCAAAAGACAGAGGAACAACAGAGAGTAGGAGGGAGAGGAGGAGAGAGAGGGGGAGAGAGAGGGGGAGAGAGAGGGAGGAGAGGGAGAGGGATGGGGGAGAGAGGGAGGGGGAGAGGGAGAGAGGGGGGATGAGAGAGGGGAGAGAGAGAGGGAGGGAGGGAGAGGAGGAGAGGGAGGGGGAGAGGGGAAGAGGGAGAGAGGGGGAGAGGGAGAGAGGGTGGGAGAGAGAGGGGGAGGAGAGGGGGAGAGAGAGGGAGGGAGGGGGAGAGGGAGGGAGGAGGGAGAGGGAGGGGAGAAAGAGGGGGAGAGAAAGAGGGAGAAGAGGGTGCAGTTGTTGATGGGTTGAGCTTCGACTATTCCAATAAACTGATATAGGGAACGAGAGAGGAAACAGAAAATCACTTTGTATTCTTTTTAAGTAATTAATTGGCATTTTATTGCATGACATAAGTATTTGATACATCAGAAAAGCAGTACTTAATATTTGGTACAGAAACCTTTGTTTGCAATTACAGAGATCATACGTTTCCTGTAGGTCTTGACCAGGTTTGCACACACTGCAGAAGGGATTTTGGCCTACTCCTCCATACAGAACTTCTCCAGATCCTTCAGGTTTCGGGGATGTCGCTGGGCAATGCGGACTTTCAGCTCCCTCCAAAGATTTTCTATTGGGTTCAGGTCTGGAGACTGGCTAGGCCACTCCAGGACCTTGAGATGCTTCTTACGGAGCCACTCCTTAGTTGCCCTGGCTGTGTGTTTCCGGTCGTTGTCATGCTGGAAGACCCAGCCACGACCCATCTTCAATGCTCTTACTGAGGGAAGGAGGTTGTTGGCCAAGATCTCGCGATACATAGCCCCATCCATCCTCCCCTCAATACGGTGCAGTCGTCCTGTCCCCTTTGCAGAAAAGCATCCCCAAAGAATGATGTTTCCACCTCCATGCTTCACGATTGGGATGGTGTTCTCGGGGTTGTACTCATCCTTCTTCTTCCTCCAAACACGGCGAGTGGAGTTTAGACCAAAAAGCTCTATTTTTGTCTCATTAGACCACATGACCTTCTCCCATTCCTCCTCTGGATCATCCAGGTGGTCATGGGCAAACTTCAGACGGGCCTGGATATGCGCTGGCTTGAGCAGGGGGACCTTGCATGCGCTGCAGGATTTTAATCCATGACGGCGTAGTGTGTTACTAATGGTTTTCTTTGAGACTGTGGTCCCAGCTCTCTTCAGGTCATTGACCAGGTCCTGCCGTGTAGTTCTGGGCTGATCCCTCACCTTCCTCATGATCAATGATGTCCCACAAGGTGAGATCTTGCATGGAGCCCCAGACTGAGGGTGATTGACCGTCATCTTGAACTTCTTCCATTTTCTAATAATTGTGCCAACAGTTGTTGCCTTCTCACCAAGCTGCTTGCCTATTGTCCTGTAGCCCATCCCAGCCTTGTGCAGGTCTACAATTTTATCCCTGATGTCCTTACACAGCTCTCTGGTCTTGGCCATTGTGGAGAGGTTGGAGTCTGTTTGATTGAGTGTGTGGACAGGTGTGTTTTATACAGGTAACGAGTTTAAACAGGTGCAGTTAATACAGGTAATGAGTAGAGAACAGGAGGGCTTCTTAAAGAAAAACTAACAGGTCTGTGACAGCCGGAATTCTTACTGGTTGGTAGGTGATCAAATACTTATGTCATGCAATAAAATGCTAATTAATTACTTAAAAATCATACAATGTGATTTTCTGGATTTTTGTTTTAGATTCCGTCTCTCACAGTTGAAGTGTACCTATGATAACAATTACAGACCTAAACATGCTTTGTAAGTAGGAAAACCTGCAAAATCGGCAGTGTATCAAATACTTGTTCTCCCCACTGTATATACTGTATATATACATAATATGACATTTGAAATGTCTCTATTCTTTTCTAACTTGAGTGAGTATGTAATGTAATGTTTACTGTTCATTTTCATTGTTGATTTCACTTTTGTTTATGATCTATTTCACTTGCTTTGGCAATGTCAACATATGTTTCCCATGCCAATAAAGCCCCTGAAATTGAATTGAATTGAGAGAAAGTGAGAGGAGTGGGTAGTGAATTGACTGCATAGTTCTTTAATGACAGCTCCTCTCTCTGGATGAGTCCCAAATGGCACCCTATTCCCTATATAGTGTACTACTTTTGACCAGAGCCCTGTGAGACATTACAAAGGTAATAGGGTTCCTTTTGTGATGCAACCTCTGCCACCTACATATCATCTCTCTCAGTAGAGTAGAACAACATATGTCTCCTACATATCATCTCTCTCAGTAGAGTAGAACATATGTCTCCTACATATCATCTCTCTCAGTAGAGTAGAACATCTGGCTCCTACATATCATCTCTCTCAGTAGAGTACAACATATGTCTCCTACATATCATATCTTTCAGTAGAGTAGAACAACATATGTCTCCTACATATCATCTCTCTCAGTAGAGTAGAACAACATATGTCTCCTACATATCATCTCTCTCAGTAGAGTAGAACATATGTCTCCTACATATCATCTCTCTCAGTAGAGTAGAACATCTGTCTCCTACATATCATCTCTCTCAGTAGAGTACAACATCTGTCTCCTACATATCATTTCTCTCAGTAGAGTAGAACAATATATGTCTCCTACATATCATCTCTCTCAGTAGAGTAGAACAACTTCTGTCTCCTACATATCATCTCTCTCAGTAGAGTAGAACAACATCTGTCTCCTACATATCATCTCTCTCAGTAGAGTAGAACATATGTCTCCTACATATCATATCTCTCAGTAGAGTAGAACATATGTCTCCTACATATCATCTCTCTCAGTAGAGTAGAACATATGTCTCCTACATATCATCTCTCTCAGTAGAGTAGAACATATGTCTCCTACATATCATCTCTCTCAGTAGAGTAGAACAACATATGTCTCCTACATATCATCTCTCTCAGTAGAGTAGAACATATGTCTCCTACATATCATCTCTCTCAGTAGAGTAGAACATCTGTCTCCTACATATCATCTCTCTCAGTAGAGTACAACATATGTCTCCTACATATCATATCTCTCAGTAGAGTAGAACAACATATGTCTCCTACATATCATCTCTCTCAGTAGAGTAGAACAACATATGTCTCCTACATATCATCTCTCTCAGTAGAGTAGAACAACATATGTCTCCTACATATCATCTCTCTCAGTAGAGTAGAACATCTGTCTCCTACATATCATCTCTCTCAGTAGAGTACAACATCTGTCTCCTACATATCATTTCTCTCAGTAGAGTAGAACAACATATGTCTCCTACATATCATCTCTCTCAGTAGAGTAGAACAACTTCTGTCTCCTACATATCATCTCTCTCAGTAGAGTAGAACAACATCTGTCTCCTACATATCATCTCTCTCAGTAGAGTAGAACATATGTCTCCTACATATCATATCTCTCAGTAGAGTAGAACATATGTCTCCTACATATCATCTCTCTCAGTAGAGTAGAACATATGTCTCCTACATATCATCTCTCTCAGTAGAGTAGAACATATGTCTCCTACATATCATCTCTCTCAGTAGAGTAGAACAACATATGTCTCCTACATATCATCTCTCTCAGTAGAGTAGAACAACATCTGTCTCCTACATATCATCTCTCTCAGTAGAGTATAACATATGTCTCCTACATATCATCTCTCTCAGTAGAGTAGAATATATATCTCCTACATATCATCTCTCTCAGTAGAGTAGAACATATGTCTCCTACATATCATTTCTCTCAGTAGAGTAGAACAACATCTGTCTCCTATATATCATCTCTCTCAGTAGAGTAGAACATATGTCTCCTACATATCATCTCTCTCAGTAGAGTAGAACATATGTCTCCTACATATCATTTCTCTCAGTAGAGTAGAACAACATCTGTCTACTACATATCATCTCTCTCAGTAGAGTAGAACATCTGTCTCCTACATATCATCTCGCTCAGTAGATGTCAGCTTCCTGCCTCCTGTTTGTCTCCGGGCCTCTAGAGGTCATCTGTGTTCCCCTCTGCCTTAGTTCTTCCTCGTGTGTCCTAATTAGCTTGATCCAGGTCACCTGTGCCTTGTTTCCCCTTGTGTATTTTAGCTGTGTGTTTTCCCCTTGTTTCTCACTTGGTTATTGAGTCCTGGCTATGTGTCTCCTGCTTTGTTCCACCGTGTCTTTCCAAGTAAGGTTTTCTAAGTTATCTTTAGTTTGTTTTTCTCCCCTCGTGGAGTTATTTTGTTTTGCCTCCTGTTTTGTTAACATACCTCTTTCTGAGAAGAACTTTTGTTGGACTATTTGTGAATGGCGAAGAACCTTTGTTTTTACATTAAATCTACTGGCCTGGAGTATTGCCTTGGGTGTTTCATTTGGGTCCTACTACACCTCCTCTGTGGCTAAGGGGTATTACCCCCAGCTCTCCACATCTGAGACCGGAGTTCTAGCACGGCTTGTGACAGAATAACCAAGTCAATCATGGACCCAGAAACACTCAGTTCCCAGGACCTGTTGGCGGTGATCACTCGACATGAGGCTTCTTTCCAGCGCCATGAAGCCGTTCTCAGCCGACAAGAGGAGCTGATGGCTAGACATTCTCAACTCCTGGCCGAAATGATGAGTTCCCTTCACCAGCTCTTTGAACGCCTCCTTGGTCCTCTCCCTTCCCCCAGGTCACCTCCCAGTGACGACAGGCCTTCTCGGTTGGCGGAGCCCCGACTACCACCTCCCAAGCCCTTTTCTGGGGATCCAAGCTCTTGCCAGGGTTTCCTCACCCAATGCTCCCTCACCTTCGAGCTCCAATCCTCAAGTTTTCCCACAGACCGTTCCAAGATTGCCTACATCATTACCCTTCTTTCAGACAAGGCGCTCGCCTGGGCCTCTGCGGTGTGGCAGTCCCAGGAGGCCTGTTGTGATTCCCACGCTGCATTTGTAGAAGAGTTCAAGCGGGTGTTCGATCATCCTGTCAGTGGGCGGGAGGCTTCCAAGCGCCTACTGTCTCTCCGTCAGGGCTCCCGAAGCACGGCAGATTTCGCCATTAATTTTCGGACCATAGCAGCAAGGAGCGGATGGAATGATGAAGCGCTGAGGGTCTGCTTTCAGGGAGGGTTATCTGAGCCCCTTCAAGATGAGTTAGCCACCCGAGAACCAGCTGGAGATCTCGAGTCCCTCATAGCCTTGGCCATCCGCCTGGACAATCGTCTAAGAGAGCGGAGAACGGCTCGCCGCCAGGTGTCTCAGTCCCAAGTTCCTCGGAGCAGCTCTGTTTCTCCTGTTTGGACTCCGTCATTCAGAGCTTCCCCGGCTCCTGAACTGTTCCAGGATTCCCCGGAGAGCATGCAGTTAGGCCGTTCCAGGCTTTCTCCCAATGAAAGGGAACGTCGCATGAGGGAGCGTCGGTGCCTCTACTGCGGGGTTGCCGGCCACGTCCGATCCACTTGCCCCGAGCTTTCGGGAAACGCCAGTCCCCACCCAGCTACAGGAGGGCTGTGATGGGGAGAATTAGAGCTCCTCCTACTAACGCTGTCCTGGCTATTCCAGCCACTCTGTCCTGGGAGGGCCACCAGCATCGGGTCCAGGCTATGATCGATTCCGGTGCCGCAGGTGATTTCCTGGATGTAACCTTGGCTAAGGAACTTAAGATCCCTACCCAACTACTTCCTCATCCCCAGGCAGTTACAGCCTTAGATGGCAGACCTCTGGAACCAGGAAAGGTTACCGAGGCGACTCAGTCCCTGCGACTTACCATCTCTCAACACCAGCAGGGAGGAAACCTTCTATCTCATTGACTCTCCCGAATATCCTATTATCCTGGGTCACCCTTGGCTATGCAGACATAATCCCCAGATCGACTGGCCTACTGGCACCATTCTAAGCTGGGGTCCCACTTGCCAACTCACCTGCATGCTTCAGAGTCCCTCAGCCCCTAGTACCCAGTTTCAAGAGTCTGTTGACGTCTCCCTAGTCCCCAGTGTTTACCATCGGTTCAAGGCTGTGTTCAGCAAGGCCCGGGCTACTTCCTTACCGCCTCATCGCACGTATGACTGTGCCATTGATCTACTCCCCTGGGTGCTGCCCTCCTAGAGGTCGGATCTTTTCCTTGTCCTCCCCCGAGCACGCAGCTATGGACACCTACATTAAGGAGTCCTTGGCAGCCGGCCTCATCCATGCCTCTACTTCCCCGGCTGGGGCGGGCTTCTTTTTTGTTGAAAAGAAGGACGGGGGTCTTAGGCCTTGTATTGATTACCGGGGACTCAACAAGATCACGGTTCGGAATCGATATCCTCTTCCTCTCATGGCCACTGCTTTTGAGCTGCTTCAAGGGGCTTCCATTTTTTCTAAACTGGATCTCCGCAATGCTTACCATCTCGTGCGGATCCGGCAAGGTGACGAATGGAAGACGGCGTTCAACACGCCCATGGGGCACTATGAATACCGGGTGATGCCGTTCGGGCTCACCAATGCCCCCGCAGTATTCCAAGCCCTGATTAATGATGTTCTCCGGGATATGCTTAATCTGTTCGTCTTCGTGTACCTGGACGATATCCTCATCTTCTCGAGGTCACTGAAGGAGCATGAGGGGCATGTTAGCCGGGTTCTCCAGAGGCTCCTTGACAATCACCTCTATGTTAAACCTGAGAAGTGTGAATTTCATGTTTCTCAGACTCAGTTTCTCGGGTTTATTGTCACTCCCGGGCACCTAGAGATGGATCCCAAGAAGGTCGAAGCGGTCCGCAGCTGGCCCACACCTGCCACGGTCAAGGAGGTTCAACGGTTCATTGGCTTTTCTAACTTCTATCGGAAGTTCATCAAGAATTTCAGCTCAGTGGTAGCCCCCTTGACGACGCTTACCAAGGGAGGAGGGACCAAGGTTCACTGGGGTCCGGAAGCAGCAGGGGCCTTCGAGGATCTCAAGCGCCGCTTCACGTCTGCTCCGATTCTGGTGACTCCTGACCCAGAAAGACCTTTCGTGGTGGAGGTGGACGCCTCAGAGGTGGGGGTGGGAGCCGTCCTGTCACAGAGGGGGTGAGGATGGGAGATTACACCCTTGTGCCTTCATGTCTCGCCGCCTGTCTGAGGCCGAGCGCAACTACCACGTGGGGGATCTAGAGTTGCTTGCAGTAAAACTGGCCTTGGAAGAGTGGCGCCATTGGCTTGAGGGGGCTCAGCACCCGTTCCAGGTTCTCACAGACCACAAGAACCTGGAATATCTCCAACAGGCTAAGCGGATGAACCCTCGGCAAGCACGATGGTCCCTTTTCTTTAATCGATTCCAGTTCCTCCTGTCTTACCGACCTGGCACCAAGAACGTCAAGCCGGATGCCCTGTCTCGAGCCTATTCTCCCGAGGTACAAGAGAAGCCCTTGGCATCGATTATTCCGAGGTCTAGGATCGTCGCACCTCTTCAGTGGGAACTAGAAAGAGGGGTACGAGAAGCCCTTGTCCATGAGCCCGATCCAGGCGGTGGTCCTGCCGGTCGCCTGTACGTTCCTCTCTCTGTTCGGGCCCGCGTCTTGCAGTGGGGTCATGAGTCGCCCTTGACATGCCATCCAGGCAGTGCTCGCACACTGGAATTCCTCCGACGGCGGTTTTGGTGGCCGTCCATCAAGAAGGGACGTGCAGGTCTATGTTGAGGCCTGCCCGGTGTGCAACCAGGGAAAGTCGACGCGCCAGCGACCCCAGGGACTGCTCCATCCCTTACCTATTCCTCGAAGGCCATGGTCACACCTTTCTCTGGACTTTGTTACGGGACTTCCTCCATCCCAGGGCAACACCGTCATCCTAGTGATCGTTGACCGTTCTCTAAGGCTGCCCGGTTTATTCCGCCCATGCCCTCGGCTAAGGAGACTGCTGAGCTCCTCATGAACCATGTCTTCCGGATATTTGGCATTCCCCTGGACGTGGTCTCTGACCGAGGTCCCCAATTCTCGTCCCGGTTTTGGGGGGCCTTCTGCAGGCTTATTGGGGCCACAGCCAGCCTATCGTCAGGGTTCCATCCAGAGTCTAATGGCCAAACGGAACGGATTAATCAGGATCTGGAGACCACCCTGCGGTGTATGGCGGCCAGTAATCCCACGTCTTGGGCCACCTATATCATTTGGGCTGAATATGCCCACAACACCCTCCAGTCTTCAGCCACCGGATTGTCCCCCCTTCGAATGCCAGTTCGGTTACAACCCTCCATTATTTCCAGAGGAAGAGGCGCAAGTTGGTGTTCCCTCGGCCCAGCGCTTTGTCCAACGCTGTAGGCGGACCTGGAAGAAGGCCAGGTGTATCCTCCTTCGGACCTCCCAGAGATACCAAAGTCAGGCTAATCGACACCGCCGGACGGCCCCTAGTTTCCGAGCTGGTCAGAGAGTTTGGTTGGCCACTAAGAACCTGCCCCTCCGGGTCGAATCCAAGAAGCTTTCCCAGAGATACATCGGCCCTTTCCGCATTGCTAGAAAGGTTAACCCTGTTTCGTATCGTTTGGTTCTGCCTCGCTCCCTTAGAGTTAACCCCACTTTCCATGTTTCACTCCTTAAACCTGTCTTGTCTTCTCCTTTTGCCCCCCACGCAGACCCCCGCCACCTCCCAGGATCATTGACGGCCAGCCAGCCTACACAGTCCGCCGGATACTGGACTCCCGGAGGGTCCAGAACTCTCTGCAGTATCTGGTGGACTGGGAGGGCTACGGGCCAGAGGAGCGCTCCTGGGTTCCAGCCAGGGACATCCTGGACCCAGGTTTGATCCGAGATTTTCGCACCCTGGGGCCGGGGTGTTCTGGAAGGAACGTCAGGAGTCGTTCCTAGAGGAGGGGGTCCTGTCAGCTTCCTGCCTCCTGTTTGTCTCCGGGCCTCTAGAGGTCATCTGTGTTCCCCCTCTGCCTTAGTTCTTCCTCGTGTGTCCTAATTAGCTTGATCCAGGTCACCTGTGCCTTGTTTCCCCTTGTGTATTTTAGCTGTGTGTTTTCCCCTTGTTTCTCACTTGGTTATTGAGTCCTGGCTATGTGTCTCCTGCTTTGTTCCACCGTGTCTTTCCAAGTAAGGTTTTCTAAGTTATCTTTAGTTTGTTTTTCTCCCCTCGTGGAGTTATTTTGTTTTGCCTCCTGTTTTGTTAACATACCTCTTTCTGAGAAGAACTTTTGTTGGACTATTTGTGAATGGCGAAGAACCTTTGTTTTTACATTAAATCTACTGGCCTGGAGTATTGCCTTGGGTGTTTCATTTGGGTCCTACTACACCTCCTCTGTGGCTAAGGGGTATTACCCCCAGCTCTCCACATCTGAGACCGGAGTTCTAGCACGGCTTGTGACAGTAGAGTAGAACATATGTCTCCTACATATCATATCTCTCAGTAGAGTAGAACAACATATGTCTCCTACATATCATCTCTCTCAATAGAGTAGAACAACATCTGTTTCCTACATATCATCTCTCTCAGTAGAGTAGAACATATGTCTCCTACATATCATCTCTCTCAGTAGAGTAGAACATCTGTCTCCTACATATCATCTCTCTCAGTAGAGTAGAACGTATGTCTCCTACATATCATATCTCTCAGTAGAGTAGAACAACATATGTCTCCTACATATCATCTCTCTCAGTAGAGTAGAACAACATCTGTCTCTTACATATCATCTCTCTCAATAGAGTAGAACAACATCTGTTTCCTACATATCATCTCTCTCAGTAGAGTAGAACATATGTCTCCTACATATCATCTCTCTCAGTAGAGTAGAACATATGTCTCCTACATATCATATCTCTCAGTAGAGTAGAACAACATCTGTCTCCTACATATCATCTCTCTCAGTAGAGTAGAACAACATCTGTCTATTACATATCATTTCTCTCAATAGAGTAGAACAACATCTGTTTCCTACATATCATCTCTCTCAGTAGAGTAGAACATATGTCTCCTACATATCATCTCTCTCAGTAGAGTAGAACAACATATGTCTCCTACATATCATCTCTCTCAGTAGAGTAGAACAACATCTGTCTCCTACATATCATCTCTCTCAGTAGAGTAGAACATATGTCTCCTACATATCATCTCTCTCAGTAGAGTAGAATATATATCTCCTACATATCATCTCTCTCAGTAGAGTAGAACATATGTCTCCTACATATCATTTCTCTCAGTAGAGTAGAACCACATATTTCTCCTACATATCATCTCTGTCAGTAGAGTAGAACATATGTCTCCTACATATCATCTCTCTCAGTAGAGTAGAACAACATCTGTCTCCTACATATCATCTCTCTCAGTAGAGTAGAACATATGTCTCCTACATATCATCTCTCTCAGTAGAGTAGAACATATGTCTCCTACATATCATTTCTCTCAGTAGAGTAGAACAACATCTGTCTACTACATATTATCTCTCTCAGTAGAGTAGAACATCTGTCTCCTACATATCATCTCGCTCAGTAGAGTAGAACATATGTCTCCTACATATCATATCTCTCAGTAGAGTAGAACAACATATGTCTCCTACATATCATCTCTCTCAATAGAGTAGAACAACATCTGTTTCCTACATATCATCTCTCTCAGTAGAGTAGAACATATGTCTCCTACATATCATCTCTCTCAGTAGAGTAGAACATCTGTCTCCTACATATCATCTCACTCAGTAGAGTAGAACATATGTCTCCTACATATCATCTCTCTCAGTAGAGTAGAACAACATCTGTCTCTTACATATCATCTCTCTCAATAGAGTAGAACAACATCTGTTTCCTACATATCATCTCTCTCAGTAGAGTAGAACATATGTCTCCTACATATCATCTCTCTCAGTAGAGTAGAACATATGTCTCCTACATATCATCTCTCTCAGTAGAGTAGAACAACATATGTCTCCTACATATCATCTCTCTCAGTAGAGTAGAACAACATCTGTATCCTACATATCATCTCTCTCAGTAGAGTAGAACAACATCTGTCTCCTACATATCATCTCTCTCAGTAGAGTAGAACATATGTCTCCTACATATCATCTCTCTCAGTAGAGTAGAATATATATCTCCTACATATCATCTCTCTCAGTAGAGTAGAACAACATATGTCTCCTACATATCATCTCTCTCAGTAGAGTAGAACAACATCTGTCTCTTACATATCATCTCTCTCAATAGAGTAGAACAACATCTGTTTCCTACATATCATCTCTCTCAGTAGAGTAGAACATATGTCTCCTACATATCATATCTCTCAGTAGAGTAGAACAACATATGTCTCCTACATATCATCTCTCTCAGTAGAGTAAAACAACATCTGTCTCCTACATATAATTTCTCTCTCAGTAGAGTAGAAAAACATATGTTTCCTACATATCATCTCTCTCAGTAGAGTAGAACAACATATGTCTCCTACATATAATCTCTCTCAGTAGAGTAAAACAACATCTGTCTCCTACATATAATTTCTCTCAGTAGAGTAGAACAACATCTGTCTCCTACATATCATCTCTATCAGTAGAGTAGAACTTCTGTCTCCTACATATCATCTATCACAGTAGAGTAGAACATGACTCCTACATATAATTTCTCTCTCAGTAGAGTAGAACAACATATGTCTCCTACATATCATTTCTCTCAGTAGAGTAGAACAACATCTGTCTACTACATATCATCTCTCTCAGTAGAGTAGAACATCTGTCTCCTACATATCATCTCGCTCAGTAGAGTAGAACATATGTCTCCTACATATCATATCTCTCAGTAGAGTAGAACAACATATGTCTCCTACATATCATCACTCTCAATAGAGTAGAACAACATCTGTTTCCTACTTATCATCTCTCTCAGTAGAGTAGAACATATGTCTCCTACATATCATCTCTCTCAGTAGAGTAGAACATCTGTCTCCTACATATCATCTCTCTCAGTAGAGTAGAACATATGTCTCCTACATATCATATCTCTCAGTAGAGTAGAACAACATATGTCTCCTACATATCATCTCTCTCAGTAGAGTAGAACAACATCTGTCTCTTACATATCATCTCTCTCAATAGAGTAGAACAACATCTGTTTCCTACATATCATCTCTCTCAGTAGAGTAGAATATATATCTCCTACATATCATCTCTCTCAGTAGAGTAGAACATATGTCTCCTACATATCATTTCTCTCAGTAGAGTAGAACCACATATGTCTCCTACATATCATCTCTGTCAGTAGAGTAGAACATATGTCTCCTACATATCATCTCTCTCAGTAGAGTAGAACAACATCTGTCTCCTACATATCATCTCTCTCAGTAGAGTAGAACATATGTCTCCTACATATCATCTCTCTCAGTAGAGTAGAACATATGTCTCCTACATATCATTTCTCTCAGTAGAGTAGAACAACATCTGTCTACTACATATTATCTCTCTCAGTAGAGTAGAACATCTGTCTCCTACATATCATCTCGCTAAGTAGAGTAGAACATATGTCTCCTACATATCATATCTCTCAGTAGAGTAGAACAACATATGTCTCCTACATATCATCTCTCTCAATAGAGTAGAACAACATCTGTTTCCTACATATCATCTCTCTCAGTAGAGTAGAACATATGTCTCCTACATATCATCTCACTCAGTAGAGTAGAACATATGTCTCCTACATATCATCTCTCTCAGTAGAGTAGAACAACATCTGTCTCTTACATATCATCTCTCTCAATAGAGTAGAACAACATCTGTTTCCTACATATCATCTCTCTCAGTAGAGTAGAACATATGTCTCCTACATATCATCTCTCTCAGTAGAGTAGAACATATGTCTCCTACATATCATCTCTCTCAGTAGAGTAGAACAACATTTTTCTCCTACATATCATCTCTCTCAGTAGAGTAGAACAACATCTGTATCCTACATATCATCTCTCTCAGTAGAGTAGAACAACATCTGTCTCCTACATATCATCTCTCTCAGTAGAGTAGAACATATGTCTCCTACATATCATCTCTCTCAGTAGAGTAGAATATATATCTCCTACATATCATCTCTCTCAGTAGAGTAGAACAACATATGTATCCTACATATCATCTCTCTCAGTAGAGTAGAACAACATCTGTCTCTTACATATCATCTCTCTCAATAGAGTAGAACAACATCTGTTTCCTACATATCAACTCTCTCAGTAGAGTAGAACATATGTCTCCTACATATCATATCTCTCAGTAGAGTAGAACAACATATGTCTCCTACATATCATCTCTCTCAGTAGAGTAAAACAACATCTGTCTCCTACATATAATTTCTCTCTCAGTAGAGTAGAAAAACATATGTTTCCTACATATCATCTCTCTCAGTAGAGTAGAACAACATATGTCTCCTACATATCATCTCTCTCAGTAGAGTAGAACAACATATGTCTCCTACATATCATCTCTCTCAATAAAGTAGAACAACATCTGTTTCCTACTTATCATCTCTCTCAGTAGAGTAGAACATATGTCTCCTACATATCATCTCTCTCAGTAGAGTAGAACATCTGTCTCCTACATATCATCTCTCTCAGTAGAGTAGAACATATGTCTCCTACATATCATATCTCTCAGTAGAGTAGAACAACATATGTCTCCTACATATCATCTCTCTCAGTAGAGTAGAACAACATCTGTCTCTTACATATCATCTCTCTCAATAGAGTAGAACAACATCTGTTTCCTACATATCATTCCTCTCAGTAGAGTAGAACAACATATGTCTCCTACATATAATTTCTCTCAGTAGAGTAGAACAACATTTGTCTCCTACATATCATCTCTATCAGTAGAGTAGAACAACATCTGTCTCCTACATATCATCTCTCTCAGTAGAGTAGAACATATGTCTCCTACATATCATCTCTCTCAGTAGAGTAGAACATATGTCTCCTACATATCATCTCTCTCAGTAGAGTAGAACATATGTCTCCTACATATCATTTCTCTCAGTAGAGTAGAACATATGTCTCCTACATATAATTTCTCTTAGTAGAGTAGAACAACATATGTCTCCTACATATCATCTCTCTCAGTAGAGTAGAACATATGTCTCCTACATATCATCTCTCTCAGTAGAGTAGAACATATGTCTCCTACATATCATCTCTCTCAGTAGAGTAGAACAACATCTGTCTCCTACATATCATCTCTCTCTCAGTAGAGTAGAACAACATCTGTCTCCTACATATCATCTCTCTCAGTAGAGTAGAACATATGTCTCCTACATATCATCTCTCTCAGTAGAGTAGAACATATGTCTCCTACATATCATCTCTCTCACTAGAGTAGAACATATGTCTCCTACATATCACCTCTCTCAGTAGAGTAGAACAACATATGTCTCCTACATATCATCTTTCTCTCAGTAGAGTAGAACAAAATCTGTCTCCTACATATCATCTCCTTTAGTAGAGTAGAACATATGTCTCTTACATATCATCTCTCTCAGTAGAGTAGAACAACATCTGTCTCCTACATATCATTTCTCTCAGTAGAGTAGAACATATGTCTCCTACATATCATCTCTCTCAGTAGAGTAGAACATATGTCTCCTACATATCATTTCTCCCAGTAGAGTAGAACATATGTCTTCTACATATCATTTCTCTTAGTAGAGTAGAACAACATATGTCTCCTACATATCATCTCTCTCAGTAGAGTAGAACATATGTCTCCTACATATCATCTCTCTCAGTAGAGCAGAACATATGTCTCCTACATATCATCTCTCTCAGTAGAGTAGAACATCGGTCTCCTACATATCACCTCTCTCAGTAGAGTAGAACAACATATGTCTCCTACATATCATCTTTCTCTCAGTAGAGTAGAACAACATCTGTCTCCTACATATCATCTCCTTTAGTAGAGTAGAACATATGTCTCCTACATATCATCTCTCTCAGTAGAGTAGAACAACATCTGTCTCCTACATATCATCTCTCTCAGTAGAGTAGAACATATGTCTCCTACATTTCATCTCTCTCAGTAGAGTAAAACATATGTCTCCTACATATCATCTCTCTCAGTAGAGTAGAACATCGGTCTCCTACATATCACCTCTCTCAGTAGAGTAGAACAACATATGTCTCCTACATATAATCTTTCTCTCAGTAGAGTAGAACAACATCTGTCTCCTACATATCATCTCCTTTAGTAGAGTAGAACATATGTCTCCTACATATCATCTCTCTCAGTAGAGTAGAACAACATCTGTCTCCTACATATCATTTCTCTCAGTAGAGTAGAACATATGTCTCCTACATATCATCTCTCTCTCAGTAGAGTAGAGCATATGTCTCCTACATATCATCTCTCTCGGTAGAGTAGAACAACATCTGTCCCCTACATATCATCTCTCTCAGTTGAGTAGAACATATGTCTCCTACATATCATCTCTCTTAGTAGAGTAGAACAACATCTGTCTCCTACATATAATCTCTCTCTGTAGAGTAGAACATATGTATCCTACATATCATCTCTCTCAATAGAGTAGAACATATGTCTCCTACATATCATCTCTCTTAGTAGAGTAGAACATATGTCTCCTACATATCATCTCTCTCTCAGTAGAGTAGACCAACATCTGTCTCCTACATATCATCTCTCTCAGTTGAGTAGATCAACATCTGTCTCCTACATATCATATTTCTCAGTAGAGTGGAATATATGTCTCCTACATATCATCTCTCAGTAGAGAAGATCAAGCCTAGGGCTAGTAGGAACAGAGCTCATTTCACTTCTCACAATGAGAGATGGAGAGAGACAATGAGAGAGGAATGGAGACAGAGAGAGAGGGATGAGACAGTGAAAGGGATGGAGACAGAGAGAGAGGTATGGAGACAGAGGGATGGGGACAGAGAGAGAGGGATGGAGACAGAGAGAGAGGGATGGAGACAGAGAGAGAGGGATGGGGACAGAGAGAGAGGGATGGAGACAGAGAGAGAGGGATGAGACAGAGAGAGAGGGATGGAGACCGAGAGAGAGGGATGGGGACAGAGAGAGAGGGATGGAGACATAGAGAGAGGGATGGGGACAGAGAGAGAGGGATGAGACAGAGACAGAGGGATGGAGACCGAGAGAGAGGGATGGGGACAGAGAGAGAGGGATGAGACAGAGAGAGAGGGATGGAGACCGAGAGAGAGGGATGGGGACAGAGAGAGAGGGATGGAGACATAGAGAGAGGGATGGGGACAGAGAGAGAGGGATGAGACAGAGCGAGAGGGATGGAGATAGAGAGAGAGGGATGGAGACAGAGAGAGAGGTATGGAGACAGAGAGAGAGGTATGGAGACAGAGAGAGAGGGATGGAGACAGAAATAGAGGGATGGAGACAGAGAGAGAGGGATGAGACAGAGCGAGAGGGATGGAGACAGAGGGAGAGGGATGGAGACAGAGAGAGAGGGATGGGGACAGAGAGAGAGGGATGGAGACAGAGAGAGAGGGATGGAGACAGAGAGAGAGGGATGGGGACAGAGAGAGAGGGATGGGGACAGAGAGAGAGGGATGGAGACAGAGAGAGAGGGATGGAGACAGAGAGAGAGGGATGGGGACAGAGAGAGAGGGATGGAGACCGAGAGAGAGGGATGGAGACAGAGAGAGAGGGATGGAGATAGAGAGAGAGGGATGGAGACAGAGAGAGAGAGGTATGGAGACAGAGAGAGAGGGATGGAGACAGAAATAGAGGGATGGAGACAGAGAGAGAGGGATGGAGATAGAGAGAGAGGGATGGAGACAGAGAGAGAGAGGTATGGAGACAGAGAGAGAGGGATGGAGACAGAAATAGAGGGATGGAGGCAGAGAGAGAGGGATGGGGACAGAGAGAGAGGGATGAGACAGAAATAGAGGGATGGAGGCAGAGAGAGCGTGATGGAGAAAGAGAGATGGAGACAGAGAGAGGGGGATGGAGAGAGACTATTTTATTGAACTTGAAAAGCCACAACATTTCAATAAAAGATGATGAAAACACTCTCCCGTCCCCACACAATGTGTACTACTAACCCTTAACGCCTACCCAATTATAGCAAGCCATTCTAGACAGAGTGGGAGATCACAGAGAGAGAGAGAGAGAGAGAGAGAGAGAGAGAGAGAGAGAGAGAGAGAGAGAGAGAGAGAGAGAGAGAGAGAAGAGAGAGACAGACAGAGAGAGAGAGACAGAGAGAGAGAGAGAGAGAGAGAGAGAGAGAGAGAGAGAGAGAGAGAGAGAGAGAGAGAGAGAGAGAGAGAGAGAGAGTGAGAACAACAGAGACAAACAGACACACTGCAGGAATAGCAATAGGCAGCTGCAGCGAGGCAATGCGGATAGAGGCAAGGCGATTGAAAGAGTGAGAGGTGAGCTGCCCGCGCTCCTCCATCCTGTCCATGTTAAATTCACTCTTCTTTTGAAGTCTGCCACCTGTTCTCCCTATCCTTCTCTCCATTCCTCTCAGCTCAGAGAGAAAACTGCCCTCGATTCTCTGCCTCGAAACTTCTAGCTTTACTTCGTCTCACAAACAGGGTTCTTTAATTTGGGATTAGGGTTGCAATATTCAGGCAACTTCAATTAAAATTCCCTGTTTTTCCAGAAGTTCCAGTTGGAAGATTCCTGAAATCAGGATGGAATCCGGGAATCTTCCAACCGGGATTTCAGAAAAAAATTGAATTTTACCAGAAGTTACTGGAATTTTGCAACCCTATTATGGAAAAACTAAATCTGGCTTTCAGTCTGGCCCCATTATGTAGAAACCCAGTACTAGTACCCAGTACACATGTAGTGTTACAGTGAGAAAGCCAATGCCCGGTTATGTAGAAACCCATTACTAAAGAGTACTATTTATATTACTGCACTATCCTAGTTCTATTACTACACTAACCTAGTTCTATTACAACACTAGCCTAGTTATGTTACTACACTAGCCTAGTTCTATTACTACACTAGTCTAGTTATATTACTACACTAGCCTAGTTCTATTACTACACTAGTTCTATTACTACACTAGTTCTATTACTACACTAGCCTAGTTCTATTACTACACTAGTTCTATTACTACACTAGCCTAGTTCTATTACTACACTAGCCTAGTTATGTTACTACACTAGTTCTATTACTACACTAGCCTAGTTCTATTACTACACTAGCCTAGTTCTATTACTACACTAGCCTAGTTCTATTACTACACTAGCCTAGTTCTATTACTACACTAGCCTAGTTATGTTACTACACTAGCCTAGTTCTATTACTACACTAGCCTAGTTCTATTACTACACTAGCCTAGTTCTATTACTACACTAGCCTAGTTCTATTACTACACTAGCCTAGTTCTATTACTACACTAGCCTAGTTCTATTACTACACTAGCCTAGATATATTACTACACTAGCCTAGTTATGTTACTACACTAGTTCTATTACTACACTAGCCTAGTTCTATTACTACACTAGTTCTATTACTACACTAGTTATATTACTACACTAGTTCTATTACTACACTAGTCTAGTTATATTACTACACTAGCCTAGTTATGTTACTACACTAGTTCTATTACTACACTAGCCTAGTTATGTTACTACACTAGCCTAGTTCTATTACTACACTAGCCTAGTTATGTTACTACACTAGTTCTATTACTACACTAGTTATATTACTACACTAGTTCTATTACTACACTAGTCTAGTTATATTACTACACTAGCCTAGTTATGTTACTACACTAGTTCTATTACTACACTAGCCTAGTTCTATTACTACACTAGTTCTATTACTACACTAGCCTTGTTCTATTACTACACTAGTTCTATTACTACACTAGCCTAGTTCTATTACTACACTAGCCTAGATATATTACTACACTAGTTATATTACTACACTAGTTATATTACTACACTAGTTATATTACTACACTAGTTATATTACTACACTAGCCTAGATATATTACTACACTAGTTATATTACTACACTAGTTATATTACTACACTAGTTATATTACTACACTAGCCTAGTTCTATTACTACACTATCCTAGTTCTATTACTACACTATCCTAGTTCTATTACTACACTAGCCTAGTTCTATTACTACACTAGCCTAGATATATTACTACACTAGTTATTTTACTACACTAGCCTAGTTATATTACTACACTAGTCTAGTTATATTACTACACTAGTTCTATTACTACACTAGTTCTATTACTACACTAGCCTAGTTATATTACTACACTAGTTATTTTACTACACTAGCCTAGTTATATTACTACACTAGTCTAGTTATATTACTACACTAGTTCTATTACTACACTAGCCTAGTTCTATTACTACACTAGTTCTATTACTACACTAGCCTAGTTCTATTACTACACTAGTTATATTACTATACTAGTTATATTACTACACTAGTTATATTACTACACTAGTCTAGTTATATTACTACACTAGTTATATTACTACACTAGCCTAGTTCTATTACTACACTAGTTCTATTACTACACTAGCCTAGTTCTATTACTACACTAATTCTATTACTACACTAGCCTAGTTCTATTACTACACTAGCCGAGTTCTATTACTACACTAGTCTAGTTCTATTACTACACTAGTCTAGTTCTATTACTACACTAGCCTAGTTCTATTACTACACTAGCCTAGATCTATTACTACACTAGCCTAGTTCTATTACTACACTAGCCTAGATCTATTACTACACTAGTCTAGTTCTATTACTACACTAGCCTAGTTCTATTACTGCACTAGCCTCAATTTATCAACACTACCCTCTAACAATTTAAACCTCTAAACCTCTTCAATGTCCATATAAAAACTTTTGGTCAACTGACGCAGCACACACATTTTCTTTTAAGAAATGCCATTTTCTAGTTCATTATAAAGACTAATGTCCCCTCTGCTGGACAACACTGGGAGGGCATCTTGGCCACTACACTGTCAAATACTGTACCTGTCGTTTTAGGTGTGCTCCAGATATGCACATTTTGCCTCACAATGCCTGGAGAAGTGTTTACCATCTCAGTAACCACATCCACATTTTATAACGATCCTATTATCTGTACACAAATTGTGTATTTATTTGTTGATCCTTTATTTAACCGGGAAAGTCACATTGAGGTTTTGACATCTCTGTTTCAAGTGAGTCCTGCCTTGTATCTGGGATCCACACCTAATGTTATCTTAATTTAACTTAATTGATGAGTTTATGTCATTGGTTACTAGGCTTTGAATTCACTATATGGCTTAGTAACAACTTACTTCTCCTAGCAGACTTTGAAAAGGTATTTGATAAAGTACGAATGGGGTTTATATATATATATATGCCTGGAGCATTTCAATTTTGGAGAATCTCTTTAAAAATTGGTTAAAATCATGTATAGTAACCCTAGGTGTAAAATAGTAAATAATGGCTTTTTCTCCGAAAGTTTTAAACTGTTAAGAGGAGTGAAACAAGGTTGTCCACTATCGGCATATCTATTTATTATGTTCATCGAAATGTTAGCTATTAAAATCAGATCAAATAATAATATCAAGGGATTAGAAATCCAGGGCTTAAAAACAAAGGTGTCCCTCCACACTAGAATCCCTCCACAGCCTCATAGAGGATCTAGATACATTTTCTAACCTCTCTGGATTACAACCAAATTATGATAAATGTACTATATTACTCATTGGATCACTAAAAAATACAATTTTTACATTACCATGTAGTTGACCAATAAAATGGTGTGATGGTGATGTGGATATTCCTCTATTCCTCCACCACCCCATAAAAAAACAAGTGCTTGTCCCACTGGCTATCATAAGTTGAATGCACCAATTTGTAAGTTGCTCTGGATAAGAGCGTCTGCGAAATGATGTAAATTTAAATGATACAGTGGGGAGAACAAGTATTTGATACACTGCCGATTTTGCAGGTTTTCCTACTTACAAAGCATGTAGAGGTCTGTAATTTTTATCATAGGTACACTTCAACTGTGAGAGACGGAATCTAAAACAAAAATCCAGAAAATCACATTGTATGATTTTCAAGTAATGAATTTGCATTTTATTGCATGACATAAGTATTTGATCACCTACCAACCAGTAAGAATTCCGGCTCTCACAGACCTGTTAGTTTTTCTTTAAGAAGCAGTCCTGTTCTCCACTCATGACCTGTATTAACTGCACCTGTTTGAACTCGTTACCTGTATAAAAGACACACTCAATCAAACAGACTCCAACCTCTCCACAATGGCCAAGACCAGAGAGCTGTGTAAGGACATCAGGGATAAAATTGTAGACCTGCACAAGGCTGGGATGGGCTACAGGACAATAGGCAAGCAGCTTGGTGAGAAGGCAACAACTGTTGGCGCAATTATTAGAAAATTGAAGAAGTTCAAGATGACGGTCAATCACCCTCGGTTTTAGGCTCCATGCAAGATCTCACCTCGTGGGGTATCAATGATCATGAGGAAGGTGAGGGATCAGCCCAGAACTACACGGCAGGACCTGGTCAATGATCTGAAGAGAGCTGGGACCACAGTCTCAAAGAAAACAATTAGTAACACACTACGCCGTCATGGATTAAAATCCTGCAGAGCACGCAAGGTCCCCCTGCTCAAGCGAGTGCATGTCCAGGCCCGTCTGAAGTTTGCCAATGACCATCTGGATGATCAAGAGGAGGAATAGGAGAAGGTCATGTGGTCTGATGAGACAAAAATAGAGCTTTTTGGTCTAAACTCCACTCGCCGTGTTTGGAGGAAGAAGAAGGATGAGTACAACCCCAAGAACACCATCCCAACCGTGAAGTATGGAGGTGGAAACATCATTCTTTGGGGATGCTTTTCTGCAAAGGGGACAGGACGACTGCACCGTGTTGAGGGGAGGATGGATGGGGCCATGGATCGCGAGATCTTGGCCAACAACCTCCTTCCCTCAGTAAGAGCATTGAAGATGGGTCGTGGTTGGGTCTTCCAGCATGACAACGACCCAAAACACACAGCCAGGGCAACTAAGGAGTGGCTCCATAAGAAGCATCTCAAGGTCCTGGAGTGGCCTAGCCTGTCTCCAGACCTGAACCCAATAGAAAATCTTTGGATGGGAGCTGAAAGTCCGTTTTGCCAAGCGACAGCCCCGAAACCTGAAGGATCTGGAGAAGGTCTGTATGGGGGAGTGGGCCAAAATCCCTGCTGCAGTGTGTGCAAACCTGGTCAAGACCTACAGGAAACGTATGATCTCTGTAATTGCAAACAAAGGTTTCTGTACCAAATATTAAGTTCTGCTTTTCTGATGTATCAAATACCTATGTCATGCAATAAAATGCAAATTAATTACTTAAAAATCATTCAGTGTGATTTTCTGGATTTTTGTTTTAGATTCCGTCTCGCACAGTTGAAGTGTAACTATGATAAAAATTACAGACCTCTACATGCTTTGTAAGTAGGAAAACCTGCAAAATCGGCAGTGTATCAAATACTTGTTCTCCCCACTGTATACTCTGAATACATATCCCAAATGAAATAAATGATCTCACTCCAATACATTTTAATAGAATGTTAGCAAAAATAGATAAGATCTTGCTACCATGGAAAGGTAAATAGTGGAAAAATCACCCTGATTAACTTTTTATTATTATCCCAGTTTACCTATTTGCTTATGGTCTTGCCTACGCCTAGCGAACAGTTTTTTAAACTATATGTGAAAAAAAATATTGCATTTTATTTGGAATGGCAAGCCATACAAAATTAAACGGGCCAATTTATATAATGAATATGAATTCGGAGGACAGAAATTATGAAATATTAAAGCATTAGACCTATCACTAAAAGCTTCAGTTATACAGAAGTTATACTTAAATCCGAACTGGTTCTCTAGCAAATTAGTAAGATTGTCTCACCCAATGTTCAAGAATGGCCTTTTTCCCTTTATTCAGATTACAACCTCTCACTTTCAGTTATTTGAAAGGGAAATCATCTCCCAGATATCACTATTTCTAAAACAACCCATAGAAAGTTGGTGGCAATTTCAATTTAATCCTCCAGAAACGACAGAACAAATAATGCAACAAATATTGTGGTTAAACTCAAATATACTAATTGATAAAAAAAACTATTATTTCTAAGAAAAAATGTTTAAAAAAGGTATAATCTTCGTAAATTATATCAAAGGTAGGACTGGTGGAGTTATGTCGCACATGCAGCTAACAAAAACATATGGAAATGTCTGCTCTACCCAAAATTACAACCAAATAATTGCAGCATTACCGCAAAAATGGAAGAGGAAAGTGGAAGGGGGAAAAAGTAAGGAACTTGTCTGTCGGCCCTGCATTAAAGAACATAATTGGTTAAAGAAAATTGTGATAAATAAAAAAGTATACCAGTTTAATTTAAAGACCAAAGGATTGACAGCCGTCCCATATAGATAGTTGCGAAGAGATTTTTGACATACCGATTCCATGGCATAGTGTTTATGAGCTGATTCGCAAAACGACGCCGGATTCAAAACTTAGAATTTTTCTATTTAAATTATTATACAAAATTATTGCTACCAATAGAATGTTATTTGTATGGGGGATACAATCTTCCCAGCTCTTCAGATTTTGCTGCGAAGAGACAGAATCATTAGATCATTTGTTTTGGTACTGTCCATTTATAGCTTGTTTTTGGACACAGGTCCAGGAATGGCTAAAGGATTGTAATATTTACCTGGAGCTAACCCTGCAGATAGCAATACTGGGGGATCTGAAAAGTCATAGTCAATCGATCATTAATATAATAATACGTTTAGCAAAAAAAAATATTTTCAATTTACAGTCTGTAGAAACAATGAGACTCGAAGGGTTCAGAACTTCTGTAAAACATCACAGTACAGTTGAAAAATATATGGCAAATAGAAATCCAATATGGATGGTGTTAAGAGATAGATGGGAGGTGTTGAATGGAGCTGAAGGATGGGACTAATAACAACTAACAACACCTAATAACAACAAGATAACTAATGTAAAGCATACTGTGTCCATAATAAGTATATAGGTTATAGGTTGAGAGCTTATGTGAAAGCTTTGATATGACATATAGAAGCAAACTGGATGGACATTATGAAAATGATCGGAGAGGTTGAGGGTAGAGGAAGTTCAGGAGTAAAAACAAACAAAATAGAATTATTGTCAAATTGACTGTGTCCATAAAATGTATATAGTATGCATAAGCTGGGAGTAGAGGCCTAAGCATTGTTGTTCACTAGTTTACTCCAATTAGGGAAGGGGTGGTGGGGTTGGAAAGTAATAAAGGGAAATATATGTTTTTAAAGGATATGTACAGTGAGGGAAAAAAGTATTTGATCCCCTGCTGATTTTGTACGTTTGCCCACTGACAAAGACATGATCAGTCTATAATTTTAATGGTAGGTTTATTTGAACAGTGAGAGACAGAATAACAACAAAACAATCCAGAAAAACTCATGTTAAAAATGTTATAAATTGATTTGCATTTTAATGAGGGAAAGAAGTATTTGACCCCTCTGCAAAACATGACTTAGTACTTGGTGGTAAAACCCTTGTTGGCAATCACAGAGGTCAGACGTTTCTTGTAGTTGGCCACCAGGTTTGCACACATCTCAGGAGGGATTTTGTCCCACTCCTCTTTGCAGATCTTCTCCAAGTCATTAAGGTTTCGAGGCTGATGTTTGGCAACTTGAACCTTCAGCTCCCTCCACAGATTTTCTATGGGATTAAGGTCTGGAGACTGGCTAGGCCACTCCAGGACCTTAATGTGCTTCTTCTTGTGCCACTCCTTTGTTGCCTTGGCCGTGTGTTTTGGGTCATTGTCATGCTGGAATACCCATCCACAACCCATTTTCAATGCCCTGGCTGAGGGAAGGAGGTTCTCACCCAAGATTTGACGGTACATGGCCCCGTCCATCGTCCCTTTGATGCGGTGAAGTTGTCCTGTCCCCTTAACAAAAAAACACCCCCAAAGCATAATGTTTCCACCTCCATGTTTGACGGTGGGGATGGTGTTCTAGGCAGCATTCCTCCTCCTCCAAACACGGCGAGTTGAGTTGATGCCAAAGAGCTCCATTTTGGTCTCATCTGACCACAACACTTTCACCCAGTTCTCCTCTGAATCATTCAGATGTTCATTGGCAAACTTCAGACGGGCATGTACAGTGGGGAAAAAAAGTATTTAGTCAGCCACCAATTGTGCAAGTTCTCCCACTTAAAAAGATGAGAGAGGCCTGTAATTTACATCATAGGTACACGTCAACTATGACAGACAAAATGAGAAGAAAAAAATCCAGAAAATCACATTGTAGGATTTTTAATGAATTTATTTGCAAATTATGGTGGAAAATAAGTATTTGGTCAATAACAAAAGTTTCTCAATACTTTGTTATATACCCTTTGTTGGCAATGACACAGGTCAAACGTTTTCTGTAAGTCTTCACAAGGTTTTCACACACTGTTGCTGGTATTTTGGCCCATTCCTCCATGCAGATCTCCTCTAGAGCAATGATGTTTTGGGGCTGTCGCTGGGCAACACGGACTTTCAACTCCCTCCAAAGATTTTCTATGGGGTTGAGATCTGGAGACTGGCTAGGCCACTCCAGGACCTTGAAATGCTTCTTACGAAGCCACTCCTTCGTTGCCCGGGCGGTGTGTTTGGGATCATTGTCATGCTGAAAGACCCAGCCACGTTTCATCTTAAATGGCCTTGCTGATGGAAGGAGGTTTTCACTCAAAATCTCACGATACATGGCCCCATTAATTCTTTCCTTTACACGGATCAGTTGTCCTGGTCCCTTTGCAGAAAGACAGCCCCAAAGCATGATGTTTCCACCCCCATGCTTCACAGTAGGTATGGAGTTATTTGGATGCAACTCAACATTCTTTGTCCTCCAAACACGACGAGTTGAGTTTTTACCAAAAAGTTATATTTTGGTTTCATCTGACCATATGACATTCTCCCAATCCTCTTCTGGATCATCCAAATGCACTCTAGCAAACTTCAGACGGGCCTGGACATGTACTGGCTTAAGCAGGGGGACACGTCTGGCACTGCAGGATTTGAGTCCCTGGCGGCGTAGTGTGTTACTGATGGTAGGCTTTGTTACTTTGGTCCCAGCTCTCTGCAGGTCATTCACTAGGTCCCCCTGTGTGGTTCTGGGATTTTTGCTCACCGTTCTTGTGATCATTTTGACCCCACGGGGTGAGATCTTGTGTGGAGCCCCAGATCGAGGGGAGATTATCAGTGGTCTTGTATGTCTTCCATTTCCTAATAATTGCTCCCACAGTTGATTTCTTAAAACCAAGCTGCTTACCTATTGCAGATTCAGTCTTCCCAGCCTGGTGCAGGTCTACAATTTTGTTTCTGGTGTCCTTTGACAGCTCTTTGGTCTTGGCCATAGTGGAGTTTGGAGTGTGACTGTTTGAGGTTGTGGACAGGTGTCTTTTATACTGATAACAAGTTCAAATAGGTGCCATTAATACAGGTAACGAGTGGAGGACAGAGGAGCCTCTTAAAGAAGAAGTTACAGGTCTGTGAGAGCCAGAAATCTTGCTTGTTTGTAGGTGACCAAATAATTATTTTCCACCATAATTTGCAAATAAATTCATAAAAAATCCTACAATGTGATTTTCTGGAAAAAAAATCTCAATTTGTCTGTCATAGTTGACGTGTACATATGATGAAAATTACAGGCTTCTCTCATCTTTTTAAGTGGGAGAACTTGCACAATTGGTGGCTGACTAAATACTTTTTTCCCCCACTGTATATGTGCTTTCTTGAGCAGGGGGACCTTGCGGGCGCTGCAGGATTTCAGTCCTTCACGGCGTAGTGTGTTACCAATTGTTTTCTTGGTGACTATGGTCCCAGCTGCCTTGAGATCATTGACAAGATCCTCCCATGTAGTTTATGGGCTGATTCCTCATCGTTCTCATGATCATTGCAACTCCACGAGGTGAGATCTTGCATGGAGCCCCAGGCCGAGGGAGATTGACAGTTATTTTGTGTTTCCTCCATTTGCGAATAATCGCACCAACTGTTGTCACCTTCTTACCAAGCTGCTTGGCGATGGTCTTGTAGCCCGTTCCAGCCTTGTGTAGGTCTACAATCTTGTCCCTGACATCCTTGGAGAGCTCTTTGGTCTTGGCCATGGTGTAGAGTTTGGAATCTGATTGATTGATTGCTTCTGTGGACAGGTGTCTTTTATACAGGTAACAAAATGAGATTAGGAGCACTCCCTTTAAAAGTGTGCTCCTAATCTCAGCTCGTTACCTGTATAAAAGACACATTTTACATTTAAATTTTAGTCATTTAGCAGACGCTCTTATCCAGAGCGACTTACAGTTAGTGAATACATATATATATATCTTTTTTTTTTTACTGGCCCCCCGTGGGAAACGAACCCACACCCCTGCCGTTGTAAACGCCATGCTCTATCAACTGAGCTACATCCCTGCTGGCCATTCCCTCCCCTACCCTGGACGACGCTGGGCCAATTGTGCGCCGCCCACGAGTCTCCCGGTCGCGGCCGGCTGCGACAGAGCCTGGATTCGAACCAGGATCTCTAGTGGCACAGTTAGCACTGCGATGCACCATCACCATCAGACACCTGGGAGCCAGAAATCTTTCTGATTGAGAGGGGGTCAAATACTTATTTCTCTCATTAAAATGCAAAACAATTTATAACATTTTTGACATGCGTTTTTCTGGATTTTGTTGTTGTTATTCTGTCTCTCACTGTTCAAATAAACCTACCATTAAAATTATAGACTGATCATTTCTTTGTCAGTGGGCAAACGTACAAAATCAGCAGGGGATCAAATACTTTTTTCCCTCACTGTATATGTATTTAAATGTATGTGTATATGTATGTGTATGTATGTATATGTGTACATATATATATATATATATATATATATATATATATATATATATAAAAATTTGTGAGAAAAAAATAACATATGGGAGATTGGAAGTGATGCAGAAAATTACATTGATGGAAGTTACAATCTATCTGCAATATTAAAGCTGATCTACCCCCTAAAAAAATAAATAATAATAATAATAAAAATAAAAATTAACTGTTTTCTCCTCTCAGATCAGTCCATTCCGATCGTCAGGATGTCCGGGATGGACTTCCCATTGGAGGAGCTCAACATAACCGGAATCTCCCCTGACAACGGAACCTTCCTGAGGTTCTCCCCCACCTCCGTTTCCACTGCAGCCGCAGCGGCAGGGACAGGGTCGTCGTTGTCAGGCTCGTCGCCGGGGAGACAGGAGAATGTTTACGTGTACGTGTGGATCTTCCTGAGCCTGCTGGTGTTCCTGCTGACGATGATCATCATCGCCCTCCACAGGCTGAAGAACATCATTACATCCTCCTCCTCTGTACCTGACTGCAGCAGTGAGGGGGGCAGCTCATTCACCAACATGGAGATCTGTAGTATATCTTCACAGAGATCCACCGTGTCCTCACTGTCCATCTGAGAGACAACACACACACACACACACACGGATACACAGATACAGATGAAACACACACACACACACACACACACACTCCTGTAAAAGGACAAAGAAACACGGAGTACCACATGAGACAAGCTTTTCTGTTGGACCATATGGGACTTTACTCTGATGTGTTAAGGCTTTCAACTGAACTCTGAACCCTCTGTGACCTCTCCTTTTGGCTCATGGGAAACGTAGTTCACTGTGAGAAGAACAGAACCAGGAAGAGGGAGAGAGAACTCTGTTTTTTAACCTGGGGGTGTATTTACTAGGACCCAAATGGAAGCAAGGGCAGAAACGGGGGAGGGACCCGTTTTCTGTTGCAAAACGTTTCGCTACGGTGTTCGCTAATTAAACACCCCTGGTCTGTTTCGATCCTCGCCTCCATGGAATAAAACTTTGGAATCTTAGAAGTCCTCAGGCAAGCTGGCCGGGGTCTAATCTTATCTAGGGTCGATATCAATCTGATTGATGTCAGTCGTTCTCTTTTTATTTGAAATAGGAAACAACCTCTTCTGTTGCTAATTCCACATGGATTAACAATATGTGACTGATATGTTTATCGCAGATAACATAACTAATCCAGGATTGCATTCATTCAAAGTTAATCTTTCTCTGGCTATGTACAAAATGGCACCATACCCCCTATATAATTGGTCCTGGCCAACAGTAGTGTTCTCTATAGGGAATAGGGTGCCATTTCAGATTTGACCCCACTGCTGTTTTCTTTCTGTAATATCAAAAATCTTTACTGTTTCCAAGGCAACCTGTACTAACCTGGTTTTAGTGCGAAGTAAAGTTATTTCTGTAATATCAAAATATCTCTTATGTTTCCAGGGCAACCTGTACTAACCTGGTTTAACTGTGAAATATAGTTCTTTCTGTAATAACAAAATATCTCTACTGTTTCCAGGGCAACCTGTACTAACCTGGTTTAACTGTAAAGCATAGTTCTTTCTGTAATAACAAAATCTCTCTACTGTTTCCAGGGCAACCTGTACTAACCTGGTTTAACTGTGAAGTACATACTCATATTTGATTATTTTAAAAGTATTGAATTGTGATGGGTTGGATATCGAGAAGGTTCAACAGTAAAAAATATTAACATTTGTAATACTGTACATATCACTCTTTGTTTGAAGGTATGACCCCACAACTTGTTGGTCTCATTTCCTGACATTGTTACAGACAAAGTTCCACACAAGGAAAATAACATAATATAAGAACAGAAATAAAGGTAAAAAAGGCCAAAAGCCAGAGTATTCTCTCCCAGGGATCAGGGGCCTTATGCCATAAAGCCAGAGTATTCTCTCCCAGGGATCAGGGGCCTTATGCCATAAAGCCAGAGTATTCTCTACCAGGGATCAGTGGCCTTATGCCATAAAGCCAGAGTATTCTCTCCCAGGGATCAGGGGCATTATGCCATAAAGCCAGAGTATTCTCTCCCAGGGATCAGGGGCCTTATGCCATAAAGCCAGAGTATTCTCTCCCAGGGATCAGGGGCCTTATGCCATAAAGCCAGAGTATTCTCTCCCAGGGATCAGGGGCCTTATGCCATAAAGCCAGAGTATTCTCTACCAGGGATCTGTGGCCTTATGCCATAAAGCCAGAGTATTCTCTACCAGGGATCAGGGGCCTTATGCCATAAAGCCAGAGTATTCTCTCCCAAGGATCTGTGGCCTTACACCATAAAGCCAGAGTATTCTCTACCAGGGATCTGTGGCCTTATGCCATAAAGCCAGAGTATTCTCTCCCAGGGATCAGGGGCCTTATGCCATAAAGCCAGAGTATTCTCTCCCAGGGATCAGTGGCCTTATGCCATAAAGCCAGAGTATTCTCTCCCAGGGATCAGGGGCCTTATGCCATAAAGCCAGAGTATTCTCTACCAGGGATCAGTGGCCTTATGCCATAAAGCCAGAGTATTCTCTACCAGGGATCAGGGGCCTTATGCCATAAAGCCAGAGTATTCTCTCCCAGGGATTAGTGGCCTTATGCCATAAAGCCAGAGTATTCTCTCCCAGGGATCAGGGGCCTTATGCCATAAAGCCAGAGTATTCTCTACCAGGGATCAGGGGCCTTATGCCATAAAGCCAGAGTATTCTCTACCAGGGATCAGGGGCCTTATGCCATAAAGCCAGAGTATTCTCTACCAGGGATCAGGGGCCTTACACCATAAAGCCAGAGTATTCTCTACCAGGGATCAGGGGCCTTATGCCATAAAGCCAGAGTATTCTCTCCCAGGGATCAGGGGCCTTATGCCATAAAGCCAGAGTATTCTCTACCAGGGATTAGTGGCCATACTTTCAGAGAGCTCCTCTCGATGCCCTTCCAGTTGATTCGACCTGAAACTTTCTTATTCTCTCTGACAGTTAGAGTGTTACCTTGCACGTAGTGAGTACTTGAAAAGACCCTGATGTTTCTTTGGTCAGTCCACCATTTCAGCTCAGCTTTGGGTTTTGAATCAGTCAAAGAAGACGTCAGCTCTCTCTCTGTCTTTTCTGGCAGCCATCCTCTATAAAGGTCTTTGATGTTTTGATGTTCTCCTTTGTGTAGCTTACCCATTTCTTCTCATCAATGTCCTCATTCGTCTGCCACTCTCTCATCATCAACTCTCTGATATCAACTATTCTCTAGCCCAGTTTATACCTGGTTCTAACATGCGTCTATTGTCCTGATGTTGTCCACATTCTGATTGTGCCCACATTTATGGACAGGTGTAGACAATCAAAAAACACATTGTAATCTGATTGTGCTCTGATTGGGATTAAACTTCCTTAACACCTCCGGAGGTAGTTGAAGATAGCCTTGAAGTGGTCCTCTGTAGCTCAATTGGTAGAGCATGGTGCTTGTAATGCCAGGGTAGTGGGTTCGATCCCCGGTACCACCCATATGTAAAAATGTATGCACACATGACTGTAAATCGCTTTGGATTAAAACGTCTGCTAAATGGCATATTATATTATTATAAGTGTAAACGAATCCTGACAACGAAAGCCTATACAGTTTGCCAGCGTCACAGTGTTCCCGCCCTCTCAAACAAAATCACACCGGCCAGTTGAGGTATTCATTATGGATAACGATACCTCTACAATTCCTCCAGAATTATGATCATGGTCTTCATTAGAAACCAACTGTCTACTGGCACTGTCGTTGGATGCCACAGTCCAATCGAAATTAGATCACGCATATAGAAATAAAGATACTTATGAAGAGATATCGTCCCAAATGAGAGAAAGTCCAATGTCACCTCAAAATCAAATATTTGAAAACATCATACAGAAAGGTCAAAGACTGTAATAGCAGAAGTGGGAATGGGAGAAACCAATGCCCAATTTATTTAGAGCTGGACACAGTTTTGTGTGACCATCGCACCACCATCCCACCATTTATTCTGGACAGTGCTGTGGCAATATTGAGGGAAAGTTGCTGCTTTATAAACTTTACTAATGTGAATAGTCTAATTCAGTTGATATCAGATATGAAAATAATACAGTGATAAAATACAGTATCTTGTCTATGGAAATGTTCTAAAAGGTCCACTGGCTATATCTAAAGGTTCAGGGGAACATTAGACCTTATATTATACCTTGATCTAAAGGTACAGGGGAACATTAGGCCTTATATTATACCTTGATCTAAAGGTACAGGGGAACATTAGGCCTTATATTATACCTTTATCTAAAGGTACAGGGGAACATTATACCTTATATAATACCTTGATCTAAAGGTACAGGGGAACATTAGACCTCCACATTATACCTTGATCTAAAAGGTACAGGAGAACATTAGGCCTTACATTATACCTTGATCTATGCGAATCGCATCTCTGCATGTCTGGCAGACATATCAGTGTGGATGTCGGATCACCACCTCAAGCTGAACCTCGGCAAGACGGAGCTGCTCTTCCTCCCGGGGAAGGACTGCCCGCTCCATGATCTCGCCATCACGGTTGACAACTCCATTGTGTCCTCCTCCCAGAGTGCAAAGAACCTTGGCGTGACCCTGGACAACACCCTGTCGTTCTCCGCTAACATCAAAGCGGTGACCCGATCCTGCAGGTTCATGCTCTACAACATTCGCAGAGTACTACCCTACCTTACACAGGAAGCGGCACAGGTCCTAATCCAGGCACTTGTCATCTCCCGTCTGGATTACTGCAACTCGCTGTTGGCTGGGCTCCCTGCCTGTGCCATTAAACCCCTACAACTTATCCAGAACGCTGCAGCCCGTCTGGTGTTCAACCTTCCCAAGTTCTCTCATGTCACCCCGCTCCTCTCCGCACACTCCACTGGCTTCCAGTTGAGGCTCGCATCTACTACAAGACCATGGTGCTTGCCTACGGCGCTGTGAGGGGAACGGCACCTCCTTATCTTCAGGCTCTGATCAATTAAGTATTAGAATTTTGATTACAACGTGCGAATAGGCCCTAGTTGTTTTAACAGAATAGCATGAAATGTTTTTTCAACTCAGATTTACTCAAGAGGCATACAATGCAACGTAGACATAGCCTGTAGGCCTAGTGTTTTTATTTGTATTGTTTTAGGTTCACAGTGCGGACTGAACCGAGGACGCGAACCACGAATACGTGTACCGTTACAGCCCTATTAAACAAGGTTGCCCCCTATCACCTTTTTTATTTATTCCAGCAGTTGATTAAAGCTACATGGCAATATACAATTAAACACATTCTCACTACTGTCCTTCTGCCTCTTAGCCAACAGTTAAAAGTGCATTTCACTCATATCAATTACATGCATTGCACAACATTCATTTTACAACTGATAATAAAATAAACAACACTCCTTATTGCATCAATAAATTGGGCATGAGCAGTTTATTATTACACAAGACATCAGTACATGCAAACTTTTCGTATTTCTTCCTCCACTACATACATATTAACGGGTATAAATAATTTGTGAATTATATTAGTACTTGAACGTGCTTTCCTGAGAGAATACATTAATTAGTTAGCAATCCAAAGAACTTGAGACCTGGTGAAGAGTGCAACATCAATGTAATCCATCCAGTATTGCTAATACTATTACATTGAGTACTGCTATTTTACGTTCTTATTTTTTTCTCAAAATCCACACAAATACCTACAACAACGCAAAGTAAACAACGGCCGGTAACCCAAGTTACGTTTGTAACCCAAGTCCAGATGACTGGGACCTTTTCGTCTGAGAAGTCACTCTCGATGCCCTTCCAGTTGATGTGACCTGAAAGATCCTTGTTCTCTCTCAAAGCTAGAGTGTTACGTTGCATAAAGCACCCGCTTGAGGAGCAAGACTTCATGTCAATCTCAGCCTTTCAGGCATTGATCAGGTAGCCCTACATGGAGTGCAGTGATGTCTTCTGCTGTTTTCAACTCTCTCTCTCTCTCTACCACACCTGCTATTTCAACCTCTAAATGCCCGTCTATGAAAAGCCAAGTGACATTTAGTCCAGCTATGACCTCCGCAGAGTCATCAAACGAGCAAAAGGACAATATAGGAATACAATGGAATCATATTGTGGCAGGGGCTACAGTCCATTATGGATTACAAAGGAAGACCCAACCGTGATCTGCCCAACGATGACGCTCTACCAGACGAACTCAATGCAATTTATGCACGCTTTGACAACAACAACATCGTGCCGGGTGTGAGGTCCATCACCGACCAGAAGATTGGGTGATCTCGCTCTCCGAGGCCGACGTGAGAAAGATCTTTAAACAGATCAACACCCACAAGGCCGTGGGGCCGGACGGTATTCCAGGGCACGTTCTCAGAGCATGCGCAGAACAGCTGGCAGGCATATTCACAGTAATTTTCAACCTCTCCTTGTCCCAGTCTGTATTCCCCACGTTTTAAGATGACCACCATCATTCCTGTCCCCAAGAACTCTAAGGCTTCATGCCACAATGACTACCGCCCTGTAGCACTCACTTCTGTAATTATTAAGTGCTTTGAGAGGCTGGTTATGGCACACATTAACTCCACCATCCCAGACACCCTAGACCCACTCCAATTTGCAAACCACCCCAACAGATCCATAGATGACGCAATCTCACTGCCCTCACTCACCTAGATAAGAGGAATATCTATGTGAGAATGCTGTTCATTTCCTACAGCTCAGTGTTCAACACCATTGTCCCCTCCAAGCTCATCACCAAGCTTAGGACTCTGGGTCTGAACACTTCCCTCTGCAACTGGATCCTGGACTTCCTGACGGGCCGACCCCAGGTGGTGAGGGTAGGCAACAACACCTCTGCCACGTTGACCCTCAACACAATGGCCCCACAGGGGTGTGTGCTTAGTCCCCTCCTGTACTCCCTGTTCAGCCACGACTGCGTGGCCACGCACGACTCCAACACCATCATCAAGTTTGCTGATGACACGACGGTGGTAGGCCTGATCACCGGCGAACGATGAGTCAGGGGAGCTTCAAATTCCTCGGTGTCCAAATCACTAAAGACTTAAAATGGTCCAAACGCGTACAGCCGTGATGAAGGCGCGACAGCGCCTCTTCCCCCTCAGGAGGTTGAAAAATGTTGGCATGGTATCTCAAATTCTCAAAAAGTTAGACAGCTGTACCATTGAGAGCATCTTGACTGGCTGCGTCACTGCCTGGTATGGCAATAGCACCGCCCTCGATCGCATGGCCCTACAGAGGGTGGTGCGGACAGCCCAGTACATCACTGGGGCCGAGGTCCCTGCCACTCAGGACATCTACAGTATATCAGGCAGTGTGGAAGGAAGGCCCGGAAAATCACTAAAGACTCCAACCACCCAAGCCATAGACTATTCTCTCTGCTTCCGCACAGCAGGCGGTACCGGTGCATCAAGTATGACACGAACAGGCTCTTGATCAGCTTCTATCCCCATGGTAATAAGACTGATAAAGAGATAACAAAATAGCTATATGGACTATCTGAGTTAACCTTGTATCTTTATTGACCTTTTATTTTTTTATTTTTGCACTGTCTCTATGCACACTCACAGGGCCCTGCACACTCACAGGGCCCTGCACACTCACAGACGCCATCTGCTCACTGACACATAATATGCACATACATTTATACTGACTCTACACACACCCACTCACATACAAGCTGCTGCTACTCTGTTTATCTTATATCCTGTTGTCTAGTCACCTTACCCTTATACATTTCTACCTCCATCACTCAAGGATCCCTGCACATTGTAAATATGGTATTGGAACTGACTTTGTAAATATGTCCTGTATATAGTTGCTTACTTACTTACTTTATTGTGTATTTCATATTTCATATTCTTATTACTCGTGTCTTTTTCTAGTAATACATTGTTATTGATTATTGCATTGTTGGGTTTTGAGTTAGCAAGAAAGGCATTTCACTGTACTTGTGCATGTGACATTAAAACTTGAAACTTGTCCACAAGCTTAACATTGTTGTCATCTATCGCCCACCAGGTGCCCTTAGAAAAGTTCTTAAATGATCTTGGCACCTTGATAAGCTCATTTCCTGACGATGGCTCACCGCTCTTTGTACTTGGCGACTTCAACCTCCCGACGTCTGCCTTCGATTAATTTCAACTCTCTCTTTCCACTCCTTGCCTCTTTTGACCTCAGCCTTTGCCAGTCCCGTCCCACTCACAAGGCAGGCAATACGCTTGACCTCATCTTTACTAGAGGCTGTTCGCTTACTAATTTCACTGCAACTCCCCTCCAGGTCTCTGATCACTACATTGTTTTATTTTCTGTCTCCCTCTCCTCCAACCTTAGCCAGTCAGCCCCTACCCAGATGGTCATGCACCATTGCAATCTTCTCTCTCTGTCTCCCACTACTCTTTCTTCTTCTATCCTATCGTCTCTCCCTTCTGCTAAATCCTTCTCCATCCTGTCTTCTGATTCTGCCTCTTCGACCCTACTCTCCTACCTTTCCGCATCCTATGACTTGCACTGTTCCCTTTCCTCCCGGCTACCTCGGCCCTCCCCTCCTGCTCCGTGGCTGAGTGACTCATTGCGAGCTTACAGAACAGGGCTGTGGGCAGCTATGTGAAAATGGAGAAAAACTCAACTTCCGGAGGACCTATCATCCTTTCACGTCCTCCTCTCTACCTTCTCTGCCTCTGTATCTGCTGCTAAAGCCACTTTCCATCACTCTAAATTTGAAGCTTCTGCCTCTATCCCTAGGAAATGCTTTTCCACCTTCTCCTCCCTCCTTAATTCTCCACCCCTTCCCTCCTCCCTCTCTGTGGATGACTTTGAAAAGAAAGTTGACAACATCCGCTCATCATTCACTCAGCGTATTGCGTTCACTGGTCCCACTCATACAGAACGACCCTACGCCTTGACCTCTTTCTCCCCTCTTTCTCCAGATGAAATCAAGGTCCCCTCCTCCAGACCATCTCTGAAGACCTTCTCCCATTCCTCACTTCCTTCATCAATGACCACTGGCTGTGTCTCCTTTGACTTCAAAATGGCCCAAGACGCTGCCCTCCTCAAGAAACAAACACTTGACCCCTCTGTTGTAAAAAACCACTGAGCAGTATCCCTTCTTTCTTTTCTTTCTATAACACTTGAGCATGCAGTCTCTGACCAACTCTCTCGATATCTCTTTCTTCTTGACCCTAACCAGTCAGGCTTCAAGACGGGTCACTCAACCAAGACTGCTCTCCTCTGTGTCACGGAGGCTCTCCGCACTGCCAAAGCTGACTGTCTCCTCAGTTCTCATCCTGCTAGATCTATGCACTGCCTTCGACACAATGAACCATCAGTTCCTCCTCTCCACCCTCTCAAGGCTGGGTGTCTCAGGGTCTGCACATTCTTGGATTGCATCCTACCTGGCAGGCCGCTCATACCAGGTGATGTGAAGAGGATCTATGTCTGCACCACATACTCTCACTACTGGTGTACCCCAGAGCTCGGTTCTAGGCCCTCTCCTCTTCTTTCGATACACCAAGTCATTTGGTTCCGTCATATCCTCACATGGTCTCTCCTATCATTGCTATGCGGATGGCACTCAACTACTTTTCTCTTTCCCCCATTCTGACACCCAGGTGGCAACAAGCATCTCTGCGTGCCTGGCAGAAATCTCAGCTTGGACATCAGCCCACCACCTCAAGCTCAACCTCGACAAGACAGAGCTGCTCTTCCTCTCGGGGAAGGCCTGCCCGCTCGAATACCTTTCCATCACAGTTGACAACTCCACGGTGTCCAATTCCCAGGGTGCAAAGAACCTTGGTGTGACCCTGGACATCACCCTGTCATTCTCTGCAAACATCAAAGCAGTGACACGCTCCTGCAGGTTCATGCTCTACAAAATCTGTAGAGTAAGACCCTACCTCACACAGGAAGAGGCACATGTCCTAATCCAGGCACTTGTCATCTCCCGTCTGGACTACTGCAACTCTCTGTTGTCTGGGCTCTCCGCTTGTGCCATCAAACCCCTGCAATTTATCCAGAATGCTGCAGTCTGCCTGGTGTTCAACCGTCCCAAGTTCTCCCATGTCACCTCGCGCCTCCATACATTTACTGGCTTCTAGTTGAAGCTCGCATACACTGCAAGACCATGGTACTTTCCTACAGAGCAGCAAGAGGAACTGTCCCTCCCTACCTTCAGGCTATGCTCAGACCCTACTCCCCAACCCGAGTACTCCGTTCTGCCACCGCTGGTCTCTTGGCCCTCCCACCACTACTCAGCCCAGTCCAAACTCGTCTCTGTCCTCACACCCCAATGGTGGAACCAGTTTCCCCCTGACGCTAGGACACCAGAGTCCCTAGCCATCTTCCGAAAACATCTGAAACCCTACCTCTTCAAAGAGTATCTTTAATAATCCCTCTGTAGTTGTCATGCAGCTATCCCTTTAAGGATTCACATGTGAGACCATGTGCTAAACAGAGTGACTAAGGTGGTGTAGTAAACAACCAAAGATTTCAAGACTAAAAGTGGTGAAACTATCAAAAAGTAGTAGCAAAAATACACTATCTAGTCCTTGGCCTATATCCTAATCTGACTCTGGTGCAGGTCATGTTGTTCTTCACTTTAATGTCTCTGGTAAACACACACTATATCAAATAAAATCAAAGTTTATTTGTCACATGCACAGGATACATAAGATGTAAACGGTACAGTGAAATGGTTACTTGCATATTTGCATAGTAGCAATATAAAAAATAGAAAGTGTCGAGATAAAAATATGTTATAATTATCAGATGATTCTTACCCAGACACACTTGTCTAAATTGATGGGTCATGTGAAATAAACGCTCTAACCACCCCCCAGCCACATCTAGCTAAGTGGATGGGTCACTATTGTCTAGACATGTACACATGTTCATGAAATACAATAGATGGCTGTAATCACCCCCAGACACACCTGGCTAATTTGATGGGTCATGTCATCATCAAGTGGAGTCTTTTGTTTAGACATGTAGCTAGCTAAACAATGAACCATAATCCCAACCCATACTACTAGCAATACAAACGGATTCTCATAGTTAGCTACCATGCATGACTCTGCAGGTAGATTAAGCTAACTAACTAGGTTCAATGTTAGCTAGCTATCTAACATTAGGCTATAACTAGCAATGCAAATGGAGTAATATTACTACACATATCAGACACGTAACATTAGCTAGCGAGCCAGCAAGCTAACGTTGGCTAGCTACCTAACAGTACGCTTTAACTTGCAATGAAAACTACTTTCTGACAAAATTAGAAACGTATAATATCTGAAAATGTAGCTAGACTCTTACCCGCACACGTGAATGAATGCTTCACGGCAGACCGCTACCCCTTTAACTCAGTGTTGTTTTTAGCTACAGCTTGTTTGGCCCGTGTTGTGTAAAGTCACTCGGGTTCACACTGACCGTCTGCAGAAAGTAGTCTATGGCGCCTTCTAAATTCAGAGCAGCAATGTTGCTGAGAGCAGTAGCAACACTAACGTTATATCGTTCAAAAAAGCTGTGGTAGAAAGGATTATCTACACATACTGAGCAGCTCACGTTATACACAGAAGCGTGCTACATGGCAGACCAATCCAAACTCATCTCTCGGCATTTCCAGCCCATCCATTATCTCAGCCAATCATGGCTAGCGGGAAGGTTCCTTTCTCCTTCCGTGGTTAAACCAACTAGGCTTGTAATTTTATTTACAGATGGCATACAAGTTTGTTATTACATGAACGTTCACATGTTCCAGAAGGCATTTCTGCCAAAAAAAACGCATTTTGATTTTAAAAAAAAACTCTCCTGTGAAGTAGTGACGTGCGACATACGCCTGGCTTCTTGAAACGGGTCACATATGTTATAATATAATGTTTTGACATTATTATATATTTCTTAGACTGAATCACTGCAGTTTATCAGAGAAATGCTGTGACGCTTTGACCTCGGCTCTTAGCTCAAACTCTTCACACCCAAGAGAGCTGGACCTGAGTGACAACAACCTGCAGGATTCAGGAGTGAAGCTGCTCTCTGCTGGACTGGAGGATCCACACTGTCAACTGGAGACACTGAGGTCAGTTTTCAGTCATACTTTATTTGAGTGTTCATGGAACTCTCCAGTAACCTTTACAATAGCCCCGACTCAAACATGAACAATCCAGGTCTCCCTTGAAAAAGAGGTGTGTTGATGTCAATCAGACAACCTTGTAAAATAAAGGTAGAACAACTATTTTGCTAACCAGGTGATTGCTGGATATGTTATTGTGGACTATCATGTCAGCCACACAAACAAAACATGTACAGTTCAGAGGGAATCTTCACAATAAAAACAATGGGATCTGTTTAATAAGCGCTTTTTAATCATTAAGAGTCTATTGATGTAACAAGAGTCCAATCTATGTAACATAATAAAAAAAATCCCCATCAAAATCCGTCGGTTTAAGCTATAGATATTAGTTTTTTTGCATGGGCTGCGTCTCAATATAGCGCCTCCGCCTGTGTCGTCCTTCAGCATCTGTGGTGGAAGGTGGCCGAGCTACAGCGGTGTTTTGTCAGACCAGGAGACATCCTGAAAATATCGAAAACGTCTGTAGAGTCCCAACGGTTTGGGCTACAAACTAATATGTCCACTCTATGGAAAGATGAGACTCTCCGGTACCTGTTTAAAGAAATTAATGAAAGTATGGAGGTAGTTTTGTGCCAACAATGAAAGGGGTTAAGTATGTGTCCAAAAAACTAAAATGTTTCCTTAGCTTTCATGTATCTCCTAGATATAGGAAAAACATTTCAAAACCTTATTCCTTATGATTTATTTTTGGACTGTCTGTTTTGATGATTTATTATAGCTTCCATTCCCCCTTTTCTCCAGCAGAGGGTCACCTTGCTCTTTTGCACTCTCCGCTGGCTGCCAGTAGAAGCTTGCATCCAGTTCAAGACACTGATGCTTGCCTACGGGGGCAGCAAGGGGAACCTACAGTGTGGACCATGGTGGAGAGTGCTTTATCCTACAGTGTGGACCATGGTGGAGAGTGCTTTATCCTACAGTGTGGACCATGGTGGAGAGTGCTTTATCCTACAGTGTGGACCATGGTGGAGAGTGCTTTATCCTACAGTGTGGACCATGGTGGAGAGTGCTTTATCCTACAGTGTGGACCATGGTGGAGAGTGCTTTATCCTACAGTGTGGACCATGGTGGAGAGTGCTGGCTAAAACCAGGACTGAAAAAATGTAAGACAATAGAGAGAGAGCGATTAGGATTTAGATGGGCATTTGGATTGCATGACTAGCGTGTGTGCACCTGAGTGTGTGTGTGTATTTCTACGTGTTTGTGTGTATTTCTATGTGTTTGTGTGTATTTCTATGTTTTGGTGTGTATTTCTGTTTGTGTGTATTTCTATGTTTGTGTGTATTTCTATGTTTTTGTGTGTATTTCTATGCTTTGTGTGTATTTCTATGTTTGTGTGTATTTCTATGTTTCGTTTGTTTGTTCATGTGTGTCAGCAATACTGAACATTCTAATGTGAATTATGATAATGTGTAATTCATTGAGTCTTGGTCTTCCACATCAGAACCTGTGAGCTCACGCTGGACCCAAACACAGCAAACAGAAAGTTGACTCAGTCTGAGGAGAAAAGAAAGGTGACATGGGGTAGAGAGGAGCAGTCCTATCCTGATCACCCAGAGAGATTTGAGGACCATGAACAGGTGCTGTGTAGAGACGGTCTGACTGGGCGTTGTTACTGGGAGTTAGAGAGGAGTTGGGAGTGCATTCGGAAAGTATTCAGCCCCCTTGACTTTTTCCACATTTTGTTACATTACAGCCTTATTCTAAAATGGATTCAATAAAAAAAATCATCAGCAATCTACACACAATACCCCATAATGACAAAGCAAAAACAGTTTTTTTTTTTGGCATTTTTTGCAAAATTATAAACAGCAAACAACAGAAATACCTTATTTACATAAGTATTCAGTCCCTTTGCTATGAGACAAGAAATTGAGGTCAGGTGCATCCTGTTTCCATTGATCATTCTTGACATGTTTCTACAACTTGATTGGAGTCCACCTGTGGTCAATTAAATTGATTGGACATGATTTGGAAAGGCACACACCTGTGTATATAAGGTCCCACAGTTGACAGTGCATATCAGAGAAAAAACCAAGCCATGAGGTCAAAGGAATTGTCCGTAGAGCTCCGAGACAGGATTGTGTCGAGGCACAGATCTGGGGAAGGGTACCAAACAATTTCTGCAACATTGAAGGTCCCCAAGAACACAGTGGCCTCCATCATTCTTAAATGGAAGAAATGTGGAACTACCAAGACTCTTCCAAGAGCTGGCCGCCCGGCCAAACTCAGCAATCGGGGGAGAAGGGCCTTGGTCAGGGATGTGACCAAGAACCCGATGGTCACTCTGACAGAGCTCCAGAGTTCCTCTGTGGAGATGGGAGAAACTTCCAGAAGGACAACCATCTCTGCAGCACTCCACCAATCAGGCCTTTATGGTACAGTGGCCAGATGGAAGCCACTCTTCAGTAAAAGGCACATGACAGCCCGCTTAGAGTTTCCCAAAAGGCATCTAAAGGACTCTCACCATGAGAAACAAGATTATCTGGTCTGATGAAACCAAGATTAAACTCTTTGGCCTGAATGCCAAGTGTCACATCTGGAGGAAACCTGGCACCATCCCTACGGTGAAGCATGGTGGTGGCAGCATCATGCTGTGGGGATGTTTTTCAGCAGCAGGGACTGGGAGACTAGTCAGGATCGAGGGAAAGATGAACGGAGCAAAGTGCAGAGAGATCCTTGATGAAAACCTGCTCCAGAGCGCTCAGGACCTCAGACTGGGTCAAAGGTTCACCTTCCAGCAGGACAACGACCCTAAGCACACAGCCAAGACAACGCAGGAGTGGCTTTGGGACAAGTCTCTGAATGTCCTTGAGTGGCCCAGCCAGAGCCCGGACTTGAACCCGATCGAACCTCTCTGGAGAGACTGGGAAATAGCTGTGCAGCAATTCTCCCCATCCAACCTGACAGAGCTTGAGATACAGGTGTGCCAAGCTTGTAGTGTCATACCCAAGAAGACACAAGGCTATAATCGCTGCCAAAGGCGCTTCAACAAAGTACTGAGTAAAGGGTCTGAATACTTATGTAAATATCATATTTCATTTTTCTATTTTTAATACATTTGTAAATGTTTCTAATAACCTGTTTTTGCTTTTTCATTATGGTGTATTGTGTGTAGATTGATGAGGGGAAAACATGATTTAATCAATTTTAGAATAAGGCTGTAACGTAACAAAATGTGGAAAATGTCAAAGAGTCTGAATATTTTCCGAATGCACTGATCTGTAGAAGTGGAAAACATAAATCATTCATCACACGGGCTACTTCCATGGAATAATTCCAAAATCAGTTATGCCTGGTGATTAAAACAGGTTAGTCTGTGATCTGGCATAATGATCATCATTTAATTAAATGTATGTTTTCTTGGAAACCTCCAGGAATACCAGTAAATCTGCTTTATGAAGGTAGGTGTGTGTGTGTGTGTCTTTAACCTCGATCAACTGTTGTAACAATATGCAAATAGTTGAAGTACGGAAGGGAACATAAATGAACAGATAAATATAGGTTGTATTTACAATGGTATTTGTATCCAGGCAACGGGCCAATTTCTACGCTCTCTACGGCTAATCTGCTTTCAACAGTGAATCGAGGTTAAAGACACGCTCACTGTACATAAAGCCCTTTAAAGTGAGTAATACAGTAATAAATTCCATCCATCCAGAGAGAGAGAGAGAGAGAGAGAGAGAGAGAGAGAGAGAGAGAGAGAGAGAGAGAGAGAGAGAGAGAGAGAGAGAGAGAGAGAGAGAGAGAGAGAGAGAGAGAGAGAGAGAGAGAGAGAGAGAGAGAGAGAGAGAGAGAGAGACAGAGAGGAGCCAAATACTTATGGTTATTGTTCAACTTGTGTTGTGTAGTGCCGGACCATACATTGCCCCTGGAGGTTCGAACCCTGGCTGGGCCACTTTCCATTCTATGACCGTCTCCTCTATCTCCCCATCTCGTTCTTGTGTAATGGAGCCTATGTAGTGGAATTTAGTTGGGCTAAAGAGGTCAAATTCCCAAGAGGAGGATTAATGGTTTCTCCTGTGAGAGACCAGGGTTCAGATCCTGCCAGTGACACCTGCTAATGTCAATTATGTAGAATAATACAAATGTGAAACATGAGTTTCTTGATAACACAATCAAAAAGCCTTAGAACTGCAATGTCATCATTGTAAGGGTGACGAATTCAAATGCAGGTAGGATAGGTCTAGCTATACTTTAGCTAACTGTCGCTATACTGTAACTAACTGTAGCTATACTGTAGCTAACTGTCGCTATACTGTAGCTAACTGTAGCTATACTGTAGGATAGGTCTAGCTATACTGTAGCTAACTGTCGCTATACTGTAACTAACTGTAGCTATACTGTAGCTAACTGTCGCTATACTATAGCGTGGGCTATGCGTTTTGAGTTGCCCCAATGTCAGGTTCAGCATTAGGTGGTGATGCCTCACTTATTCTAAATGTTGGGACCACCACACTGACCGTTAGCCCACAGTAAGGTTGTTGTAGAATTTCAGTCGCATCTGGCACCTGCACTTATCTGTCCATCAAACATGTAAACAACTAGCTTACCTGTTCCATAGCAAGCTGATCTACTGATTGGTGGAGTACATTAACGAGATAAATGTAAAAACTATGTTGATTTCATGTGGAACTTATTTTTGAAAAAGTAACTATATGACCCGTTACTTTTTTGGGGGTTTGAACCGGTTCAGAACTTTATCATGCTAGTCGGAACACTGGAACAGAACAAAATAAATAGGGGTTCTATTTGGAAAGGAAAATAATTCCCGGTTCCAACCCCTGGAGGGAATATTACCGGTAACTTTTCTAAATTTACCAGTAAACTACCAGAATTTTGGATTTTGGGGAGTTTTCAAAACAATTAAAAACATATAAAATAATAAAACAATATGTTTTTAATATGAATAATATAATCCTAAATATAACCCATCAACTTAGTGAATACCGTTGGGTTTCAGCATGGAATATCCTTTAGGTGTCACGGTTTCGGCCGAGGCTGCTCCTCCTCCTTGTTCGGGCAGGCTTCGGCGGTCGTCGTCCCCGGAGTACTAGCTGCCACCGTTCGATGTTTCATGTTTGTTTGGTTTTGTCTGTTTGTACACCTGTCCCTTGTTAGTGTTTGATTTGGTTGCCTATTTAGTTTTCGTGTGTGGGGACAGGTGTTATGTGGTATTGTTTATTGTCAAGCTGTTGCTCTTTTGTATTACTCTCGTGTTTGTTGTTTTCCGAGAGTCCGCACTGTGTGCGCTATCTTCATTTTACGCACTGTGTGTGTTGTGCGTAATTTGTATTTTGCCTCCCGGTTGGGTTGGCTGTTCGCCTGTTTGGTGCTGCATTTTGTTAACTAAAGTCTGTTGACGAACGCCCGTGTTTCCTGCGCTTGATTTCCTCACCGCATCTACACTCAGCTACTGACATTAGGCCTACATTTCTTATTATTTATTTATATTGTCAATATATCTTTGTTGTAAATGTTTTGGGGCAGGACTGGTGGCAGTTGTGAAAAACGTAAATAGTTGGAAGAGTTGCAGAGTTAATTCGAAATTATGTCATTATTACATTGTTGAATAGATGTTATTTTCATTAGTGAGGCTATTTTCTCCTGAACCACATGATCTATCTATTATAGACATGAACACAGATATCAAGAATATGAAAAAAAGATGAATACATAAAAAAAATGTAAAGTATAAATTACCAAAGTTACATTTACATTTACGTCATTTAGCAGACGCTCTTATCCAGAGCGACTTACAAATTGGTGCATTCAACTTATGATAGCCAGTGGGACAACCACTTTTTTTATGGGGGGGGGGATATTAGTATTACCAGGTATTCCTTAAAGAGGTAGGGTTTCAAGTGTCTCCGGAAGGTGGTCAGTGACTCCGCTGTCCTGGCGTCGTGGGGGAGCTTGTTCCACCATTGGGGTGCCAGAGCAGCGAATAGCTTTGACTGGGCTGAGCGGGAACTGTGCTTCCGTAGAGGTAGGGGGGCTAGCAGGCCAGAGGTGGATGAACTTAGTGCACTCGTTTGGGTGTAGGGTCTGATCAGAGCCTGAAGGTAAGGAGGTGCCGTTCCCCTCACAGCTACGTAGGCAAGCACCATGGTCTTGTAGTAGATGCGAGCCTCAACTGGAAGCCAGTGGAGTGTGTGGAGGTGCGGGGTGACATGAGAGAACTTGGGAAGGTTGAACACCAGGCGGGCTGCGGCATTCTGGATAAGTTGTAGGGGTTTAATGGCACAGACAGGGAGCCCAGCCAACAGTGAGTTGCAGTAATCCAGACGGGAGATGACAAGTGCCTGGATTAGGACCTGTGCCGCTTTCTGTGTAAGGTAGGGTCGTACTCTGCGAATGTTGTAGAGCATGAACCTGCAGGATCGGGCACCGCTTTGATGTTAGTGGAGAACGACAGGGTGTTGTCCAGGGTCACGCCAAGGTTCTTTGCACTCTGGGAGGAGGACACAATGGAGTTGTCAACCGTGATGGTGAGATCATGGAGTGGGCAGTCCTTCCCCGGGAGTTACCATAGTTTTCCAAAATTAAATTACCGGTCAGACTTTATTTGGATAGTCCGGATTTTCCATCTGTAGATGCTCTGCAGATGGTCATACTATCAACAAACTATCTGTTGATAAGCAACTTCTTGCTAAGGTTACGGTTAGGATTAGGTTTAGAATAAGGGTTAGGGTAAGGGTTAAGTTTAGGGTTAGGATAAGGATAAGGTTTAAGATTAGGCTTAAGGTTAAGGTAAGGTAGTTAGTTTAAATGTTAGGGTTGCTTCGTTGCTCGGTGGAGCAAACAGGCAGGCAGGAGAGAGAAACTATGGACAGCAGACCAAAACGTGACTGTGGGCTTTGTCCCAAGCAGAACATCGGGCGGTTAGACTGACATTTCAAAGTCGCCCACCAACTTAAGTCTGGTACTATCAAATGGAGGCACGCTATGCTTGCGAGCCGGCTTTCAACTGACAGACAGCAGCCCGAACCAGAGCAGCCAATGCAGTGGAACGATGGTGGTGGAATGCAGCTGGAGCCCCGGGAGAGCACTGGGACTTTGCCGAGGGGCGAGAATGAGCGGTCGGCTTGTGTCTGAGTGGTATAGCCAGTGTGAAGCCCAGGGTTCGGCACCATCCACGTTAAAAATCGATATTACACGTTTTCTGCAGTAGCTTCTGCAGTTCCGACCGAAGACTCTGCGGGCCAAAGCCGATGGAATTAGGAAGGTGTTACTCTGCTTGGCAAAGATGGATCGGGAGTCGCGGCAGACCCTGGCAACGCACATAGCACAATATCGCAAGCGCTGTACAGACAAGGTGCTCAGCGCTGAGGAGTTAGGCCGGTTCGTCGAGCTGAGTTCGCTGGCTATTCCTTCGGTTCCCAAAATACTGGAAGTCCGAGCCACCTGCTCTGACAGGCGTAGGTTTGTGGTTCTCATAACCAGCTGGTTAGCAATATATATAACGGGACGAGGCGATCCCCAGTCACCATGTTCAGTGAAAGGGAATTTATGGAAGTAACCCAGGCAAGTGGGGGTGATCAGCTGTGTGTTGCAAGCCATAAAACAAACTATAGTGTTGTGAGTGTAGAATTGTAATGTCGGATTCAGGAGGACACTTGGCTTAAGCAGTTCCATCAGCTCAGGCCTCATCTGAGCGGCTTCAGCGCAGACACGGAGCAATTCTTTTTCACGTCCTGCGGCAAAACGTACGATAATCTGGGGGACTATGTGGGCCAGATATTTGCTGAGTTTGGCATTGGTAGTAAAGTGACGTTCGGCACACTTCGACGAAGCATTGCTACAATGGACCACATGTGTCACCGTGCTTGTCACGGTTCAGACAGACGACAAGAGGACCACAATTGCGTCACACCAGAAAGTTTATTAAAACTTAAGGGAGAAGGGAAGTAGGGAGTGAGTGAAGGCTCCAGGGGTTATCCCGTCCAATGTGCTGGGTCTGTGCCCCCCCCCAGTGGCAGCGGTGCGTCCGATGACGCCGGTGGTTGGTGGTCCAGAAGTCCTGGGGGAGGAAACACAGACACAACGGGGCGGATGAAACAAGGCAGAAGTACAGTTCAAGGGAAATCCAAATACGTTGTAGCAAGGCAGAAGGCTGGTCAGAGTTACCGGGGTCGGAGAGTAGTCAGGAGTCGTAATGGCAGAAAGCAGGTCTGGTTTTCCTGGGGCAGAAGAGTATCCAAGAATCAGGCAGGTCCGGGGTCACAAAACAAGGGTGAGCCAGAAGCGCGAGCACACAGGTTCGGGGTGTGAGCTTTGCAGACGATCTGACAAAGGGAGAGCTGAGAGACGGGACTTTAAATACTGGGAGAGGTTAGTGGGTAATGCAGCGCAGCTGGCAGAGTAATTAGAGCCGAGCAGAGCAGGGACAGGTGGAGCTCGTTAGGCTGAGTAGAGAGAGAGAGATGAGCAGAGTGGAAGATAGTGGAAACACATTAAGGTGGTAACCCGAGCGGAGTGAGAGGGCTCATGACAGAACCCCCCCAAGGGACGGCCCCAGAAGTCCCAAGAGCAACACCACGCCGGGCGGGAGGAGGGGAGCCGGAGGAGGGCTAGAACTCCTCCGAACGGTCCGAGCGAACGCCCTCATCCTCGGAGGAAGCCGGAGGGCCGTGGTCGGGAGATGGGACAGGTCCCGAGACAGGATCAGGCACAGGACAGGAAGCCGAGCGGGCAGGACGGTTAGGGATCCCTCTGGGGCGGCCCCTACGGATTGCAGGTTGATCAGGATGCCGTTGGTGGAAGGCGGTGATGAGAGTCCTATCCACAATCCGACTAGCTGGCACCCAGGTCCTTTCCTCAGGTCCATAGCCCTCCCAGTCAATGAGGTACTGGAGACCCCTACCCCTCCGTCTGGACCGAAGCAGGCGGCGGACGGTGTAAACCAGACCACCATCGACGAGCCGTGGAGGAGGAGGACAAGGCGCAGCAGGGACCAGCGGACTCTCATGAATGGGCTTAATCTTAGACACATGGAAAGTGGGGTGCACCCTCATGGAATTAGGCAGTTGGAGCCGGACAGCAGTTGGGCTAATCACTCTTATGATAGGGAATGGGCCAATGAACCGAGGTGCCAACTTCTGCGACTCCACCCTGAGTGGCAGGTTCCTTGACGACAACCACACCCTTTGACCAACATGGTAGGTGGGAGCAGGGATTCTCCGACGGTTGGCCCCGGTAGTGTAGCTGGCAACGGATCTGAGAAGTGTGGCTCGGGCCTGTGACCAGGTGCGGCGACATCGACGGGCAAACGCAAGTGCAGATGGGCAAGTAACCTCCCCTTCCTGACTGGCAAATAGAGGAGGCTGGTATCCATAAACACATTGGAAAGGGGACATACCGATGGCAGAGCAGGTCAGAGAATTGTGTGCGTACTCCACCCATGTCAATTGCTGCGACCAGGAGTGGGGGTTGCGTGAAGTCATGCATCGCAGTGCCTTCTCGAGCTCCTGATTTGCCCGCTCTGACTGCCCATTGGATTGGGGATGGAATCCGGAAGTCAGACTGACTGTGGCTCCCAGCAGGTGACAGAACTCCTTCCAAAAAGCGGAGGAGAATTGTGGACCACGGTCAGAAACTACATCCTTTGGCAGTCCGTGGATCCGGAAGACGTGTTCCAGGACCACCTGGGCGGTCTCCTTGGCGGTTGGGAGCTTGGGGAGGGGAATGAAGTGTGCCATCTTGCTGAATCGGTCAACTATGGTGAGAATGACGGTCTTGCCCCTTGAAGGGGGCAGCCCCGTGACAAAGTCAAGGGCGATGTGAGACCAGGGACGTCTGGGCACAGGCAGGGGCTGCAGCAATCCGGCTGGGGGCTGGCAGGACGACTTGTGTTGGTTGCAGATGGGGCAGGCTTGGACGAATTCCCGTACATCCTTTCTCAGAGCGGGCCACCAGAACCTCTGGGCGAGCAGGTTGTAAGTGCGGGTGGAGCCAGGGTGACAAGCTAGGCGGGAGTCATGTCCCCACTGAACGACCTGGGACCTTAGGTTTTCGGGGACAAAAAGGCGGTCAGCTGGGCAAGTGCTGGGACCGGGCTGGTTACGGAGAGCTTCCAGCACCTGTTCCTCAACAGCCCAGGTCAGAGCTGCTACGATGCAGGGACTTGGCAGAATCGACACAGGATCCTTGGAGGGGTTGTCATCCTTCTGGAATTGACGGGAGAGGGCGTCTGGCTTGGTGTTGCGTGATCCAGGCCGGTATGACAGAGTGAAATTAAACCTGGTGAAGAACAGGGCCCAGCGGGACTGCCTGGAGTTCAACCGTTTGGCCGTGCGGATGTACTCCAAGTTCTTATGATCGGTCCAAACGAGAAATGGAATGGTGGACCCCTCCAGCCAGTGACGCCACTCCTCCAAGGCAAGCTTCACAGCCAGCAGCTCTCGGTTCCCTATGTCGTAATTGCACTCAGAGGGGGACAACCGACGTGAGAAAAAGGCACAGGGATGGAGCTTCCTATCCTCCGCAGCCCACTGAGAAATCACAGCACCAACTCCCACATCCGAGGCGTCCACCTCCACAATGAATTGCCGGTCCACGTCAGGCATCTGGAGGATGGGAGCGGAGGTGAACCTTACCTTGAGGGTACTGAAGGCCTTGTCGGCTGCTGGGGTCCAGGTGAAGGGTTGCTTGGTGCTGGTTAGAGCAGTGAGAGGGGCAGCAACGGTACTGTAGTTCCGGATAAACTTTCTATAGAAGTTAGCAAACCCCAGAAACTGTTGCAGCTTCTTTCTGTTCTCCGGAACTGGCCATGACGTGACTGCTGATACTTTGGCAGGATCCATTTGGATACTTCCCTCTGCCACTATGTACCCCAGGAAGGCCACTGTCTTGACGTGAAACTCACACTTCTCTGCCTTGGCGTAGAGGGAATTCTCCAGAAGACGATGAAGGACTTGCTGGACATGGCGGGTGTGTTCAGACAGGTTTCTGGAGTAGATTAAGATGTCATCCAGGTAAACGAAGACAAACTTGTTTAACATGTCCCGCAGTACATCATTCACTAGAGCCTGGAACACAGCAGGAGCATTGGTGAGGCCAAAAGGCATAACCAGATACTCGTAGTGGCCTGTTGGTGTATTGAATGCGGTCTTCCATTCATCTCCCTCCCGGATCCGCACTAGGTGGTAAGCGTTTCTGAGATCCAACTTGGTAAAAACAGTGGCTCCCTGGAGCAACTCAAAAGCAGAGGTGAGCAGAGGGAGAGGGTAACGGTTTTTCACTGTGATGTCGTTGAGTCCCCTGTAGTCGATGCAGGGGCGAAGAGATCCGTCCCTCTTCCCCACAAAGAAGAAGCCAGCACCAGCCGGAGATGAAGATGAACGGATCAATCCTGTGGACAGAGAGTCATTGATGTAGTCCTCCATGGACCTTCTTTCAGGAGCAGACAACGAATAAAGACGGCCCCTTGGAGGGGCTGTTCCAGGGAGGAGGTCGATGGCACAGTCGTACGGTCGGTGAGGGGGCAGAGATGTGGCTCTTGCTTTGTTAAACACTTCTCTGAGACCATGGTAGCATTCTGGGACATGGGAGAGGTCAGGGGCGGAGTTAGTAGGTACTGGCCGAGGGGTAGTGCGGCAGCAAGCAGGCAGGTTCGGTGGCAGTCCTCTCCCCACTCCCTGATCACCCCGGTCACCCAGTCGAGCTGAGGGTTGTGCCGGGGCGGAGCCATGGGTAACCCAGGATGAGGGGTTGGCCTGGAGAGGGGAGCAGGTGAAACTGGATAGTTTCTTGATGGTTTCCGGACAGACCCATCAAGACCGGGGCCGTGACATGAGTGACCGATCCGAGTAAGTGTCCGTCCAGTGCCCGGGCAGGAATAGGAGGTGTCAAACGGAGGTTCTCCAGTCCCAGTTGGCGTGCCAGCTTGATGTCCATTATGTTGGCTTCGGCGCCAGAATCCACCAGAGCAGCCAGGGTGTGAGTAGAGTCAGAGAGGCGGAGGTGAACTTGCAGCAAGGGTTTGCGGTCGGAGGACTGGATGGTCATTGAGCTCAACCGGACTCCCCCTATGCCCGGTGAGCTTCGGCTTTTAAAGGGCAGGTTACCACACGATGTCCATCACCTCCACAATAGAGGCAGAGGTTTGAGGTGAAGCGGCGCTGGCGCTCTGCAGGAGTGAGAGAGGCTCGCCCAATCTCCATAGGCTCAGACTGATCAAGCTGACTTGGGTGAGTGGCAGTAGCTGACAGGAGCCCAGTCGGATCTCTCCGAATGCCGGTAGTTGGTGGACCTTGGCGCCCCCTCTCACGACGACGGGTCTGTATCCTTCTGTCGATCCGGACAGTCAGTGCGATGGCTTCATCAAGAGTGGAAGGCAGTTCATGGGAGACCAACTCGTCCTTGATATAGTCAGCCAAGCTATGGAAGAACGCGTCCACCAACGATGGTGTGTTCCAAGAACTTCGTCTTGCCAGGGTTCGGAAGTCGATGGAATGGTCTGCGACTGTACGTCTGCCTTGTCGAATACTGAACAGTTCACGAGACGCCTCTGCGGTTGGTGAATCCAGGTCAAACACCTTCAGCATCTCCTCAGCAAACAGGTCGAAGGTTGCACATGCGGGGGTTTGACGTTCGAACTCTGCTGTTCCCCAGAGTCGAGCTCGGCCCGTCAGGTGAGTGATGGCATACCCGACCCTAGCCCCCTCCGTGGCGAAGGTCCTTGGCTGCAAGGAGAACTGAAGTCGGCAGCTAGTCAGGAATGGCCGGACCTGGGTAGAATCGCCGTTGAACCGCTCGGGGTTTCCAATCTTGGGTTCCGGGGCAGCGGCTGAAATGACCGGGGCAGGTGACTCGGAGGCAGGGCTGGTGGGCAGACTGGCTGGGGTAAGGTTGGTGAGGAGTTGAATGATCCTGGCGAGTTGTTGTTGCTGCTGCTGGGACTGCTGCTGGTGCTGCTGGAACTGCTGATGCTGTTGGTGGCCGACCTGAAGCAGAGAGGTGATGTCGCCGCTCATGCGGCCTAGCTCTCTCTCAGTGTGTTCCAGGCGTAGCATGGCGGTGGGTTGCTCAGGTTCTTCGGTTTCCATGTCGGGGGAAGTGTGCGCTGAGTCCATGATGGTCAGATCGTACTGTCACGGTTCAGACAGACGACAAGAGGACCACAATTGCGTCACACCAGAAAGTTTATTAAAACTTAAGGGAGAAGGGAAGTAGGGAGTGAGTGAAGGCTCCAGGGGTTATCCCGTCCAATGTGCTGGGTCTGTGCCCCCCCCCAGTGGCAGCGGTGCGTCCGATGACGCCGGTGGTTGGTGGTCCAGAAGTCCTGGGGGGGGAGGAAACACAGACACAACGGGGCGGATGAAACAAGGCAGAAGTACAGTTCAAGGGAAATCCAAATACGTTGTAGCAAGGCAGAAGGCTGGTCAGAGTTACCGGGGTCGGAGAGTAGTCAGGAGTCGTAATGGCAGAAAGCAGGTCTGGTTTTCCTGGGGCAGAAGAGTATCCAAGAATCAGGCAGGTCCGGGGTCACAAAACAAGGGTGAGCCAGAAGCGCGAGCACACAGGTTCCGGGTGTGAGCTTTGCAGACGATCTGACAAAGGAGAGCTGAGAGACGGGACTTTAAATACTGGGAGAGGTTAGTGGGTAATGCAGCGCAGCTGGCAGAGTAATTAGAGCCGAGCAGAGCAGGGACAGGTGGAGCTCGTTAGGCTGAGTAGAGAGAGAGAGATGAGCAGAGTGGAAGATAGTGGAAACACATTAAGGGGGTAACCCGGCGGAGTGAGAGGGCTCATGACAGTGCTACGCATAGTCTGCCTCGTAACGCCAGCCGGGCCCGGTCTCTGATTGAGGCACAAATAAATCCATGATCCACTGTTGGCTAAATAAAGTATATTACTTTGAAATTCACCCTTGTGTGTGTGTGTGTGTGTGTGTGTGTGTGTGTGTGTGTGTGTGTGTGTGTTTGGTCATGGTTCATTTCCAGAGAGAGGAATGGGATGGAATAGTAAGTATGTCGGGCTGGGTCTCTGAAGGGCCAGGGTGCACAGAGCTGAAGTGACAGGCGAAGGGGGAGGGCAGGCAGGGCAGGGCAGGGCAGGGCAGAGTAGGCCCAGAGGCCTGGAGGTCTGGACTTAGCCTGTGCATTCTGCCCAAACAGATCCACAGATTACGCAATCTCTATTGCACCCACACTGCCCTTTCCCACCTGGACAAAAGGAGCACCTATGTGAGAATGCTGTTCAATGATGACAGCTCAGAGTTCAACACCATAGTGCCCTCCAAGCGCATCACTAAGCTAAGGACCCTGGGACTAAACACCTCCCTCTGCAACTGGGTCCTGGACATCCTGACGGGCCGCCCCCCAGGTGTTAAGGGTAGGCAACAACAAATTGTCCACGCTGACCCTCAACACGGGGGCCCCTCACAGGTGCATGCTTAGTCCCTTCCTGTACTCCCTGTTCACCCACGACTGTGTGGCCACGCACGACTCCAATACCATTACATTTGCCAATGACACAACGGTGGTTGGCCTGATCACTGATGACGATGCGACAGCCTATAAGGAGGAGGTCAGTGACCTGGCAGTGTGGTGCCAGGAGAACAACCTCTCTCTCAACGTCAGCAAGACAAAGGAGCTGCTCGTGGACTACAGGAAAAGGAGGGCCAAGCACGCCCCCATTCACATCGACAGGGCTGTAGTGGAGCGGGTCGAGAGCTTCAAGTTCCTTGGTGTCCACATCGCTTAGGACCTATCATGGTCCAAACACACCAAGACAGTCGTGAAGAGGACACGACATTGCCTATTCCCCTCAGGAGGCTGAAAAGATTTGTCATGGGTCCTCAGATCCTCAAAAAGTTCTACAGCTGTACCATCGATAGCATCCTGACTGGTTGCATCTCCTCCTGGTATTGCAACTGCTCAGCCTCTGACCGCAAGGCACTTCAGAGGGTAGTGCGTACGGCCCAGTACATCACTGGGGCCAAGCTTCCTGCCATTCAGGACCTCTATACCAACACCCACCCGTAGTATGCGCTCCAGCAGGTATATCTCACTGGTCATCCCCAAAGCCAACACCTCCTTTGGCCGCCATTCCTTCCAGTTCTCTGCTGCCAATGACTGGAACGAACTGCAAAAATCTCTGAAGCTGGAGACTCTTATCTCCCTCACTAACTTTAAGCATCAGTTGTCAGAGCACCTTACCGATCACTGCACCTGTACACAGCCCTTCTGAAATTAGCCCACTCAACTACCTCCACCCCATATTGTTATTTATTTAGCTCATTTGCACCCCAGTATCTCTATTTGCACATCATCTCTTGCACATCTATCATTCCAGTGTTAATACTAATTGTAATTATTTTGCACTATGGCCTATTCGCACACACTGTATATATATTTTCTGTGGTATTTTTGACTTTATATTTTGTTTTACCCCATATGTAACTCTGTGTTGTTTTTTTCGCACTGCTTTGCTTTATCTTGGCCAGGTTGCAGTTGTAAATGAGAACTTGTTCTCAACTGATTAAATAAAGGTGAAATAAAAAATTAATTAATAAATAAATAAATAATAATGCTTCTGTAGGGGGCAAGGGTCCGGTCTAGGATCAGTTTGGATTATATACTGTAGCTTTCTGACACTCTACTGTCTGATTTAATCTTAGAGACAAAATATAACTTGATTATGCAGCATTAAAATTGACAAATTTGACAAAATGTTCAAATCAAATCAATTTGTATTTGTCACATGCGCACAGAATACAACAGGTGTAGTAGACCTTACAGTGAAATGATTACTTACAAGCCCTTAACCAACAATGCAATTTTTTGAAAAATAAGTGTTCAGTAAAAAATGGATAAGTAAATACATTTTTTATAATAATCATAATAATAACAGTAGCGAGGCTATATACAGGGAGTACCGGTACAGAGTCAATGTGCGGGGGCACCGGTTAGTCGAGGTAATTGAGGTAATGTGTACAAGTAGGTAGAGTTATTAAAGGTAAAAAAAACAAAGACAATATAAAGAGAGACCTAGGACATGACACGACATGATTTGAACAAATGGTGATGTTCCGTGTGGGCGTGTTAATCAAAGACGTCTTCTATGTAATCTCATCCTCATTCCAATAATTTTTCTCATTCCTCAAACAAGCAATTGTGTTCATTTCCTCATGCATGGTCCCAAGGAAATTATTGTGTGTGTGTGTGTGTGTGTGTGTCTTACATGCTTGAGTGAGTGTGCATGTGTGTGGGCATCCGACCTCAAGGCACTACAGAGGGTAGTGCGTACGACTCAGTACTTCGCTGGGGCCAAGCTTCCTGCCATTCAGGACCTCTATAGCAGGTGGTGTCAGAGAAAGGCCCTAAAAATAGTCAAAGACTCCAACCACCCAAGTCATAGACTGTTCTCTCTGCTACCGCAAGGCAAGCGGTACCGGAGCGCCAAGTCTAGGTCCAAAAGGCTCCTTAACAGCTTCTACCCCCAAGCAATAAGACTCCTGAACAGCTAATCATGGCTACCCGGACTATTTGAATTGACCCTTTTTTTGCACTGACTCTCTCGCTCTGTCTCTATGCACACTCACTGGGGACTCTACCCACACACTCACACATACTACAATGACACTCCAACACACACATGCATACACACACACACAAAACACACACACACGCATATTGACGCCACACATACATTCACATTCCTTCACACTCTTCACATACGCTGCTGCTACTCTCTGTTTATTATCTATGCATAGTCACTTTACCCATACCTACATGTACACTACCAGTCAAAAGTTTGGACACACCTACTCATTCCAGGGTTTTTCTTTATTTTTTTACTATTGTCTACATTGTAGAATAATAGTGAAGACATCAAAACTATGAAATAACACATATGGAATCATGTAGTAACCAAATAAGTGTTGAACAAATCAAAATATATTTTATATTTGAGATTCTTCAAAGTAGCCACCCTTTGCATTGATAAATAATAATAATATAATTAGTCATTTAGCAGACGCTCTTATCCAGAGCGACTTACAGGAGCAATTAGGGTTAAGTGCCTTGCTCAAGGGCACATCGGCAGATTTTTCACCTAGTCGGCTCGGGGATTAGAACCAGCGACATTTCGGTTACTGGCACTTAACCACTAAGCTACCTGCCGCCCCTAAGCTACCTTGATGACACTCTTGGCATTCTCTCAACCAGCATCATGAGGTAGTCACCTGGAATGCATTTCAATTAACAGGTGTGCCTTGGTAAAAGTTGATTTGTGGAATTTCTTTCCTTCTTAATGCGTTTGAGCCAATCAGTTGTGTTGTGACAAGTTCGGGTTGGTATACAGAAGATAGTCCTATTTGGTAAAAGACCAAGTCCATACTATGGCAAGAACAGCTCAAATAAGCAAAGAGAAATGACAGTCCATCCTTACTTTAAGACATGAAGGTCAGTCAATACGGAACATTTCAAGAACTTTGAGTGCTGTCGCAAAAACCATCAAGTGCTATGATGAAACTGTCTCTCATGAGGACCGCCACAGGAATGGAAGACCCAGAGTTTCCTCTGCTGCAGCAGATTCGTTCATTAGAGTTACCAGCCTCAGAAATTGCAGCCCAAATAAATGCTTCACGGAGTTCAAGTAACAGACACATCTCAACATCAACTCAACATCAACTGTTCAGAGGAGTCTGAGTGAATCAGGCCTTCATGGTCGAATTGCTGCAAAGAAACCACTACTAATAAGAAGAAGAGACTTGCTTGGGCCAAGAAACACGAGCAATGGACATTAGACTGGTGGAAATCTGTCCTTTGGTCTAATGAGTCTGTGTCTTTTGTGAGACGCAGAGTAGGTGAACAGATGCAGAGTAGGTGAACAGAGGATCTCCGCATGTGTGGTTCCCACCGTGAAGCATGGAGGAGGTGTGATGTTGTGGGGGTGCTTTGCTGGTGACACTGTCAGTGATTTATTTATAATTCAAGGCACACTTAACCAGCATGGCTACCACAGTATTCTGCAGCGATATGCCATCCCATCTGGTTTGCGCTTAGTGGGACTATCATTTGTTTTTCAACAGGACAATGACCCAACACACCTCCAGGCTGTGTAAGGCCTATTTGACCAAGAATGAGAGTGATGGAGTGCTGCATCAGATGACCTGGCCTCCACAATCACCCAACCTCAACCCAGTTGAGATGGTTTGGGATGAGGTGGACCGCAGAGTGAAGGAAAAGCAGCCAACAAGTGCTCAGCATATGTGGAAATTCCTTCAAGACTGTTGGAAAAGCATTACAGGTGAAGCTGGTTGAGAGAATGCCAAGAGTGTGCAGAGCTGTCATCAAGGCAAAGGGTGGCTGCTTTGAACAATCTCAAATATATTTTGATTTGTTTAACACATTTTTGGTTACTACATGATTCCATATGTGTTATTTCATAGTTTTGATGTCTTCATTATTATTCTACAATGTAGAAAATAGTTTAAAAAATAAAGAAAAACCTGGAATGAGTAGGTGTGTCCAAACTTTTGACTGGTACTGTACGTATTACCTCAATTACCTCGACTAACCGCACATTGACTCTGTTATTTTATTTTGTTACTATGTTTCCTTTAGTTTATTTAGCAAATTTTTCTTACTTTTTAACTCCGCATTGTTGGTTAAGGGCTTGTAAGTAAGCATTTCACGGTAAGGTCCACACCTGTTGTATTCGGCGCATGTGAACAATTTGATTTGATTTGATTTGATTATGACTGATGATTTTCAATCTCCCCAGTCCGTACCATTGTAAAGTGTTTTTTTATTATTTTTTGTCATGATCTATGTCATAGGTTGTGTTTGTGATGAGTACATGTGAAGGCGAAATCCTGTCTAGAATCTGCCTCATCATCTTACTGTAGAAGTGGAAACATCAATCATTCATCACAGGAATAATTCCAGTATCAGTCATGCCTAGTGATTAAAACAGGTTAGCCTGTGATCTCTCTGGCTGAGTTTACAAAGGCAGCCCAATTCTGACCTTCTTTCACTAATTGGTCTTTTGACCAATCAGATCATCTCTTCTGCACATAATTGGGCAAAAATAGAAAAAAAATATATCAGAATTGGGCTGCCTGTGTAAACTTATAACTGACATTGAGACATGCTTCTGTAGGGGGCAAAGGTCTGGTCTAGGATCAGTTTGGATGGTATAGACGTGCAGTGGGAGTTGCTTCTGTAGGGGGCAAAGGTCTGGTCTAGGATCAGTTTGGATGGTATAGACGTGCAGTGGGAAATGCTTCTGTAGGGGGCAAGGGTCTAGGATCAGTTTGGAAGGTATAGACGTGCAGTGGGAGTTGCTTCTGTAGGGGGCAAGGGTCTAGGATCAGTTTGGAAGGTATAGACGTGCAGTGGGAGTTGCTTCTGTAGGGGGCAAGGGTCTAGGATCAGTTTGGAAGGCATAGACGTGCAGTGGGAGTTGCTTCTGTAGGGGGCAAGGGTCTAGGATCAGTTTGGAAGGCATAGACGTGCAGTGGGAGTTGCTTCTGTAGGGGGCAAAGGTCTGGTCTAGGATCAGTTTGAATGGTATGGCTTTCTGATACTGTACTGTCTGATTTCATCTTAGAGAAACAATATAACTTGATTATGCAGCATTGAAATTGACAAAAGATGTATTCGAGTTTTTTTTTCTTTTTTCGTACACCTTTATTTAACTAGGCAAGTCAGTTAAGAACAAATTCTTATTTACAATGATGGCCTACCAAAAGGCAAAAGGCCTCCTGTGGGGACAGGGGCTGGGATTTAAACATACAAATATAGGACAAAACACACATCACGACAAGAGAGACACCACAACACTACATAAAGAGAGACCTATGACATGATTTGATCAAATGGTGATGTTCCGTGTTTATCATAGACGTCTTCTATGTAATCTCATCCTCATTCCAAGGCCTTTTCTCATTCCTCAAACAAACAATCGTGTTCGTTTCCTCATGCATGGTACCAAGGAAATGATTGTGTGTGTGTGTGTGTGTGTGTGTGTGTGTGTGTGTGTGTGTGTGTGTGTGTGTGTGTGTGTGTGTGTGTGTGTGTGTGTGTGTGTGTGTGTGTGTGTGTGTGTGTGTGTGTGTGTGGGCAGTTCAGTGTACTTCAGTGTTATTGTGTGCACGTGCCTCTACTGTACGTGTATATTAAAGCAGAGTCCGCACTCAGAGTGACACAGACAGAGAGACAGAGAGACAGAGAGAGAGACAGAGAGAGAGACAGATAGAGAGACAGAGAGACAGAGAGACAGAGAGAGAGAGACAGAGAGACAGAGAGACAGAGAGACAGAGAGACAGAGAGACAGAGAGAGAGACAGAGAGACAGAGAGAGAGAGACAGAGAGACACACAGAGAGACAGAGAGACACACAGAGAGACAGAGAGACACACAGAGAGACAGAGAGACAGAGAGACAGAGAGACAGAGAGACAGGCACCATGTATCCCTCCCCGTCCTCACTGCTGCTGCTGATGGTCTCCAGCTCCTGGGCCGCCCACTTCTACGGAGGAACAATGACCTTCAACCCCAGAGGGAGCAACCCAGACGGAACCTACACGGTAAGACCAGTGACATCAGGCTGCTTTTAACTAGCTTTTTTTTTGCTAGTAAACAACCAGAATTTTGGAAACATTCAAGGATTTTGGGGAGTTTTTATAACATTATTCTAACATGAATAATATAACCCAAAAAGAACCAATCAACTTAGTGATGTCACGACTTCCCCCGAAGCTTTGTTTTCTCCAGTGCGCCGTTAAACCGCACTGTAGTGTTTTACGCATTGCTGCATACCGCTGTATTTCCTGAATAAACCATTTATTCGTGTCAAATACACTGAAAATGGAATACAAGCGTCTTAAATCTGGAATCCTTAACGTCCGTTTGCGATATTACAACAACAAAGAGGTTACTGCAAACAACAAACACAGTTTTTTCCCCTTGGACATCATTGTGTAATTTATTGACGGTCCCAAACTAGCCCCCGTGACTTAATTAAACGTGCATTATATAATAATAATAATATGCCATTCAGCAGACGCTTTTATCCAAACCGACTTACAGTCATGCGTGCATACATTTTTGCGTATGGGTGGTGCCGGGGTTTGAACCCACTACCTTGGCGTTACAAGCGCCGTGCTCTACCAGCTGAGCTACAGAGGACCACATCAATCCGAAGTCAAAACAACTATTGTTGCACATCAGTCGGCTGAAGCTAATTGGCGAAATAATTTGGCAAACTCTTCCCACCTGCAAACACAAACAAGAGCCACCCCAAAACCAACTCACATTTGAATTCTGTCGTGGCATTTCTTAATGAACCAAATCTAAAACGAGGCCAAATCAGGAAGTGCAGTCGCCCTTGGACATTTTTATAAAGTGGTGGTCGTTGCAGGTGGACCTTCGCTATAAGACAGGATTTCACAGCTGCACCTTTTCTGATACCTGGGTTTGTGTCAGTGGGGACTGTGGGACTCGGACTAGTCTAGCGGTTCAGACAGTGGACCAGGAGATATCTGGAGCCTGGTGTCAGACAGAGGGACTCATGACAAGACACGTCTCCAATAACACACACACTTTTGATCTGCGGTGAGTGATCTGCATTATATGTGATGTCATAAGTTCATTAGATAAATGTTTTATAAGTTACATCAGTTGGATCTTCCATCCAATACTAACATGTTTATGTACCTGATCTGTAGTTACAGTGTACAGCTAAGTTATTGCATCCTGGTAACCAAAGTAGTTATAGGGCCAATGGGCAACATACAGTTGAAGTCGGAAATGTACAGACACTTAGGTTGGAGTCATTAAAACTAGTTTTTCAACCACTCCACACATTTCTTGTTAACAAACTATAGTTTTGGCAAGTCGGTTAGGACATTTACTTTGTGCATGACACAAGTAATTTTTCCAACAATTGTTTACAGACAGATTATTTCACTTATAATTCACTGTATCACAATTCCAGTGGGTCAGAAGTTTACATACACTAAGTTGACTGCGCCTTTAAACAGCTTGGAAAATTCCAGAAAATGATGTCATGGCGTTAGAAGCTTCTGATAGGCTAATTGACATCATTTGAGTCAATTGGAGGTGTACCTGTGGATGTATTTCAAGGCCTACCTTCAAACTCAGTGCCTGTTTGCTTGACATCACAGGAAAATCAAAAGAAATCAGCCAAGACCTCAGAAAAATAATTGTAGACCTCCACATGTCTGGTTCATCCTTGGGAGCAATTTCCAAATGCCTGAAGGTACCACGTTCATCTGTACAAACAGTAGTATGCAAGTATAAACACCATGGGACAACGCAGCCGTCATACCACTCAGGAAGGAGGCGCGTTCTGTCTCCTAGAGATGAACGTACTTTGGTGGGAAAAGTGTAAATCAATCCCAGAACAACAGCAAAGGACCTTGTGAAGATCCTGGAGGAAACAGGTACAAAGGTATCTATATCCACAGTAAAATGAGTCCTATATCGACATAACCTGAAAGGCCGCACAGCAAGGAAGAAGCCACTGCTCCAAAACCGCCATAAAAAAGCCAGACTACGGTTTGCAACTGCACATGGGGACAAAGATCATACTTTTTGGAGAAATATCCTCTGGTCTGATGAAACAAAAATAGAACTGTTTGCCCATAATGACCATCGTTATGTTTGGAGGAAAAGGGGGGATGCTTGCAAGCCAATGAACAACATCCCAACTGTGAAGAACGGGGGTGGCAGCATCATGCTGTGGGGTTGCTTTGCTGCAGGAGGGACTGGTGCACTTCACAAAATAGATGGCATCATGAGGAAGGAAAATTATGTGGATATATTGAAGCAACATCTCAAGACATCAGTCAGGATGTTAAAGCCTGGTCGCAAATGGGTCTTCCAAATGGACAATGACCCCAAGCATACTTCCAAAGTTGTGGCAAAATGGCTTAAGGACAACAAAGTCAAGGTATTGGAGTGGCCATCACAAAGCTCTGACCTCAATCCTATAGAACATTTGTGGGCAGAACTGAAAAAGTGTCTGCAAGCAAGGAGGCCTACAAACCTGACTCAGTTACACCAGCTCTGTCAGGAGGAATGGGCCAGAATTCATCCAACTTATTGTGGGAAGCTTGTGGAAGGCTACCCAAAACATTTGACCCAAGTTAAACAATTTAAAGGCAAATACTAATTGAGTGTATGTAAACTTCTGACCCACTGGGAATGTGATGAAAGAAATAAAAGCTGAAATAAATCATTCTCTCTACTATTATTCTGACATTTCACATTCTTAAAATAAAGTGGTGATCATAACTGACCTAAGACAGGGAATTTTTACTAGGATTAAATGTTAGGAATTGTGAAAAACTGAGTTTAAATGTATTTGGCTAAGGTGTATGTAAACTTCTGACTTCAGCTGTACGTACACCCCAATCCATATGTACAGTATTTGAACAGTGAAACTATAATTTTAAATGTGGCCCTATACTCCAGCATTTTGAATTTGAGATCAAATGCGTCATACGAGGTGACAGTACAAGAAATGCTCCTTTTATTTGAAGGTATTTTTCACTATCCTCCACAATAAACAATCACACACAAATACAAGGGGGCAGAGGGAACACTTATACAGGTACTGATGAGGGGATATGAACCAGGCGTGTGTAATAAACAAGACAAAACAAATGGAATGATGAGATTAAGAGCGGCAGTGGCTAGAAGGCCGGTGACGATGACCGCCGAAGCCTGCCCGAACAAGGAGAGGAGGTAGCTTCGGAGGAGGTCGTGACACTTGGTTACCACCTTGACCAAGGCCCTTCTCCCCTGATTGCTCAGTTTGGCCGGGCGGCCAGCTCTAGGAAGAGTCTTGGTGGTTCCAAACTTCTTCCATTTAAGAGTGATGGAGGCCATTGTGTTCCTGGGGACCTTCAATGCTGCAGACATTTTTTGGTACCCTTCCCCAGGTCTGTGCCTCGACACAATCCTGTCTCGGAGCTCTACGGACAATTCCTTCGACCTCATGGCTTGTTTTTTTCTCTGACATGCACGGTCAACTGTGGGACCTTATATAGACAGGTGTGTGCATATCATGTCCAATCAATTACATTTACCAGAAGTGGACTCCAATCAAGTTGTAGAAACATCTCAAGGATGATCAATGGAAACAGGATGGACCTGAGCTCAATTTCGAGTCTCATAGCAAAGCGTCTGAATACTTATGTAAATGAAAATGGTAAAAACCTGTTTTAGCTTTGTCATTATGGGGTATTGTGTGTAGATTGATGAGGGGGTGAAATTATTTAATCAATTTTAGAATAAGGCTGTAACGTAACAAAATGTGGAAAAAGGGAAGGGGTCCAAATACTTTTCGAATGCACTGTATTCCTCAATATTAAAAGAGACATGACGAGCTGCTAATAATAATAATAATAATAATAATAATAATAATAACAAAAAGACAGGTCTATTGATTCACACGGCTACTCATTCATTGCGTAGGGCGTTTTATGTTTTGTAATAGTGTTGAATAAAAACAGCATTGACAGTGCTGAATTAAAAAGTTAAACATGAACTCACTCATAAAAACAGCAGCTCTTTGCTGTATTCTTTGACAGTCTCTCTCTGGTCATGTTATACGTTTATGAAATCTCACGTAGGCTAGTATCAAACGTTGTTGTGGATGCTGTAGGTAAGTAAGGTGATTTGAGCTATCAGATTGACCAGCGCAGTAGGCGCACTCAATTTAGCCACAGATCTCCTGGTAGGTAGGTGGGTTTTGTCTTTTTCTGAAATATGAAGGGAGTTCAAAATGGGTATACTTCGCCTACCCGGTGTGCAGGTCATCTGAATCAACCGCACCTACTGCCAAAAGCGCAACAGAAACAATTTAAAAGTAGTGCAAGCTTTTATCGTTGGCTTTTCTACAGAAATGTTTGGTGATCGACTAGGAATACCTTGGCGATCGACTAGGAATACCTTGGCGATCGACTAGGAATACCTTGGCGATCGACTAGGAATACCTTGGCGATCGACTAGGAATACCTTGGCGATCGACTAGGAATACCTTGGCGATCGACTAGGAATACCTTGGCGATCGACTAGGAATACCTTGGCGATCGACTAGGAATACCTTGGTGATCGACCGGTTGGTGGCCACTGGTGTGGCTTCTGTAACTTTCTCAGTCATCATTATTCATGATTCATTCAGGATTTTTATTAATCATGGCACTATCAGGATTAATTTAGAAGTGTTCAGAAACATCTTATCTACTCAGTAACAAAATTACTTCAGTCATATTATTCACCATTCACTTCCTATTGGGCAAAACATAATCCTAAACGCAACCAAAACAAACTGCAAATGGATCCAACAAGTTCGCAGAGTCACAAGTTTGATGTATTCATTGCGTGCTAAGAATATGGGACCAAATACTAAACGTTTGACTACTTTAATACACTGTAAGCCAGTTTTGTCCAAATACTTATGACATCGTCAAATGGGGGAGACTAGATATACAAAGTGCTTTCATTTCTAAACGGTAAATCACATTTGTATGAAAATACCCTCAAATAAAAGCTGACATTCTGTACTGTCACCTCATATGAAACATTTGATCTCAAATCCAAAATTCTGAAGTATAGAGCCATATGAAATGTTTAAGCTTCACTGTCCAAATACATACGGAGGGCAGTGTATTGTCCCCATTTCTGGTTATTGTATCCTGGTTACCAAAGTAGTTATAGGACCTATGGGCAACATACACACTGTCCCATTTCTGGGCAACAGTATATAAAGGAAAAAACCCACATTGATGAATAAACACAGTACTGTACGTGCTGAACTACTCACCATATACAGTAACAACAAGAGTGTTTAGGAGTGTTCAAGGTGTTTGGTAACTCAGTCTTTCCTTCTTCTTCTGTCTCTTACATCATTACAGTATGGATGGGGGTAACTGGATATCCACCATTAATAATGTTTTGGGTTGGAGGCTGTTGACTCATGTGGATCTTGGGGTCAGGTCTGACACGGGGAAAGCCAACCGATCTCCACAGACCACCGTCATACCTCTGATGCGGTAAATACTCCTATTACTCATAAAGGACTACATAACCATTTATATCTGAGCAATATTTCCAACTGTTATTTACTGGTATTCGTAAAACCAGATATACCTATTAGAGATTCATATTTATTTCAGTGTAAAAAAAAGTGATTGTATGAGTCTGTGTTGTATTGTATAAAGGGTCCTGTAATAATAAAGTCTCTCTCCCTCTCTTTCGCTCTCTCCTCTCACACCCCCTCTCTGTCTCCCCCCTCTCTCTTCCTCTTCCTCTCACTCTCCCTCCCCCTCTTCTCCCTCCCTCCTCTCCCTCTCTCACTCTCTCCCTCCCTCCTCCCCCTCTCTCCCTCCCTCCTCCCCCTTTCTCCCTCCTCTCCATTCACAGTGTCCCAGTCAATTGTCATAGAGATTTCAACCTGTTGTCCTTTGACCCGGACGGGGATACGGTCAGATGCAGATATGCAGTACCAACAGATGAGTGTGACACATCTAGTAACCTTCCTGGTGTTGACTTTACTCTACGAGGGGTTAGTATCCAAAATAAACCAAAAACAAATGGACAATGATGACAGTGGTGAAAGGGTATAACAAGTTAAGAGTTATATTTGGTATATTGGGAGTTGATAAGTTATTGTCGATGACAATAACGTGATTGCTATAACTTTCCAGGTTGAGGGTCCCAAGTTAGTGTATGAGTAAATGCTGCCACCTAGTGGAGAGAGATAGCTAATGGAATAAGACAGGAACTGTACGAACAGAAGTACAAAGTTCAAGCGTTTTGTTGAGTGTGTAGGTGTCACCCATAGAGAAAAACCTCATTTAAAGAAAAGGAGTTTAGCTGAAATGGCACCACTTAAAAAAGGGCAGTCTGCAGTTCTATCAACAACAAAGCCGTGACTCCACCACTATTTCGGTAAACAGCTGAGGGATGAGGTTGGAGAAATGTAACCACTCTAAAAGTCACAGACAGAGCTATGGATGCAAGGACTCCATGATATCAAATGTATAGTTTTAACCATGTTTTGAGGCTAGTTTACAATTAACTTGTTTACAAACAATAGAGTAAAACAAGCTTATATTTGGGGTTCTAATGAGGTACGACAGTTGAACTAAGCCCCTGAGGCATTTGTGAGTTATATACTTCAAGAATCAATGGGTTTATATAATTATTTTAAAAGTTAAAAAAAAATATATATATATGTATGAAGGAATTGTGGATTGCCCCTTTTAATCTTGTTTTTATCTTCTCCCTTTAGGACTGCACCTTGTCATTTTGGAGCAACAGTAACACCACTGGAACATATGCAGTTCAGATGATGATGGAGGATTTCCCTACTCAGTCCATCTCCCTCTCCTATACCGATGGCTCTCAATCTAACAGGACCTCTGGCCATACACTCAGCAAACTGCCCGTTCAGTTTGCAATAACAGGTATATACAGTGAGGGGAAAAAAGTATTTGATCCTCTGCTGATTTTGTACGTTTGCCCACTGACAAAGAAATGATCAGTCTATAATTTTAGTGGTAGGTTTATTTGAACAGTGAGAGACAGAATAACAACAACAAAAATCCAGAAAAACGCATGTCAAAAATGTTATAAATTGATTTGCATTTTAATGAGGGAAATAAGTATATGTAATCCCCTCTCAATCAGAAATATTTCTGGCTCCCAGGTGTCTTTTATACAGGTAACGAGCTGAGATTAGGAGCACACTCTTAAAGGGAGTGCTCCTAATCGCAGCTTGTTACCTGTATAAAAGACACCTGTCCACAGAAGCAATCAATCAATCAGATTCCAAACTCTCCACCATGGCCAAGACCAAAGAGCTCTCCAAGGATGTCAGGGACAAGATTGTAGACCTACACAAGGCTGGAATGGGCTACAAGACCATCGCCAAGCAGCTTGGTGAGAAGGTGACAACAGTTGGTGTGATTATTCGCAAATGGAAGAAACACAAAATAACTGTCAATCTCCCTCGGCCTGGGGCTCCATGCAAGATCTCACCTCGTGAAGTTGCAATGATCATGAGAACGGTGAGGAATCAGCCCAGAACTAAACGGGAGGATCTTGTCAATGATCTCAAGGCAGCTGGGATCATAGTCACCAAGAAAACAATTGGTAACACACTACGCCGTGAAGGACTGAAATCCTGCAGCACCTGCAAGGTCCCCCTGCTCAAGAAAGCACATATACAGGCCCGTCTGAAGTTTGCCAATGAACATCTGAATGATTCAGAGGAGAACTGGGTGAAAGTGTTGTGGTCAGATGAGACCAAAATCAAGCTCTTTGGCATCAACTCAACTCGCCGTGTTTGGAGGAGGAGGAATGCTGCCTATGACCCCAAGAACACCATCCCCACCGTCAAACATGGAGGTGGAAACATTATGCTTTGGGGGTGTTTTTCTGCTAAGGGGACAGGACAACTTCACCGCATCAAAGGGACGATGGACGGGGCCATGTACCGTCAAATCTTGGGTGAGAACCTTCTTCCCTCAGCCAGGGCATTGAAAATGGGTCATGGTTGGGTATTCCAGCAAGTACTAAGTCATGTTTTGCAGAGGTGTCAAATACTTATTTCCCTCATTAAAATGCAAATCAATTTATAACATTTTTGACATGCGTTTTTTTGGATTTTTTTGTTGTTTTTCTGTCTCTCACTGTTCAAATAAACCTACCATTAAAAGCATAGACTGATCATGTCTTTGTCAGTGGGCAAACGTACAAAATCAGCAGGGGATCAAATACTTTTTTCCCTCACTGTATATGAGATCTAAAAAGGCTCAGTTTACACGTAGCCTGTCATGTAGCCAGTCATGTAGCCAGTCATGTAGCCAGTCACGTAGCCTGGGTACCAATCTGTTTAGCCAACGTTCCATTTCTTGTACTTCATGTCATTGTGGAATGTTGGTTAAACAGACTGGTACCCAGGCTAGATGTCATGTGTTGTATCTCAAAACACCATGGGTTGTCTTCTAGTCGACCCCGTGGTGCCATCCTGTACGGAGGGGGTGTACATACCCATGTTCCTGTCTCCAACGCCAGCCCAGGGTGCACTGCTCTACGCCTCCGCAGACCATCCCCTGGAGATCACTGTCAGAGCACAGGCTACCAACTCCGTGTAAGAGAAACAACGTGGAGACACTTCACTTAGCCGATAGGTTTAACCAAAATCAGGGCTGTCAAACTCACTTCCTGGAGTGCCCGGGTGTGTGTGTGTCTCCAGGTATTTGCTCCTCCCTTGTACTTGATTGATATATTATAATATAATAGCTTCTTAGGACCTACCCTCATCTGGTTTTCTAGGTCTTTAATTGGAAACAAATTGAAAATGAAATAACAGAAACCAGCTGACACATGGCCCTCCAGGAACTGAGTTTGACCCGCTGGCCTAATGCATTATGACAGTCAGAGAAGCACTTTGTAAAATGATTTCTCACCACTGGGTGGAAGCACTGACTGTGGATCTAGACCCTAGAGACCATGATGACATTAGTTTAGAGTACACTACAGAGTACTCAAGATAGACAAAATTTGCAAAACTGATCTGTTTCCTGTTTCCTGCTCTGGCATGTACAGTAAATGCCTAAATACATTAATATGGGTAATCAATCAGCTTTATTCATGACATTCATATGGGTATTCAATCAGGTTTATTCATGACATTTTCATAGTGCAAAGGGAGTGTAAAACATTACCATAAACCTTATTATAATCTGTCAGTGTGATTTAATTCAAAGCTTTTCTTCAACACTGTCAGTTATAAAGAAGAGACTATTCGTGTATTGCTCAATTGACTAAACTTTAGTTAAATAATCCGCTCCTTATAACGCACATTGTTGAAGAACAGTGCCTAATTAAATCACACTGCCAGATTATAATAAGGTTTATGGTAATTTTCGCACATTGCTTTTGCACTATGAAAATGTGGCCCCGTTGTCTTTTCCTCTCCCTGTGCTTAAGGGTTTCAGAGCTGTTGATGAGTGGACCTGGCTACATCACAGAGAACACCACTAGCCCAGGAGAGTACCTTCTAAGATGGACGCCTACTGATGATGAGGAGGGAGGGTACTATCCTGTGTGCTTCATCACTCAGGGAGTGCTCGGCAGGTCAGTCTGCAGCTAGTTTAACTTGACACTTATGGCACAACAGAATGTGTTCTCAATGACTTACCTGATTTAAATAAAGGTCAAATAAAAAACGAAAAACTTGAACTTGAAACTTGTTTAACCAGGCATTTCTGTAGCCTACTATTAAGACTATTGAATATGAATGCCTTTAGTTGATTGGGTAATATGATTGGAAAGTATCAACAGCAGACAAAAAACAAGTTGTCTTTAACCACTACATTGGTTTTAACGGTGTGTGGTTTGTTTTATTTTGTAATGCTTTAATAAAATGCTGTGTAAACAAAGATCTGAACAGTGTAACGGTTGTTCTCACTTCTGTTGATCTCAGTTCCAGTTATCACTCTGAGCTGCGCTGTGTGATCATCAGCGTTAACTCAAGGGGTGGGTATAACTACAGCATGTTCTCCTGAAATTATTGATCCCATTTCTGGTGTTCTGGTAGTTTCACTGCTACAGAGAGATGCTAGTTAATAAGCATGTTAGAGAGAAAGGCATAACTCCCAATCAACCAACCAACCAATCCATCAATTTATGTTTGTCTGTCTGTCTTTGTGCTACAGCCATCACAACCACAGCTGAGCCTACAACCCCCCCTCCTCTGACAACACAACTCACAACCACACCGGTTGCAACTACATTTCCAACTACCACCCAACCAACTACGGAACTCACAACTTTCAGTACAAACCCAACCACAGAACTCACAACTGACCTCAAAACATTCAGTGCACGCCCAACAACTGAACTAACAACTGAATCCACAACTCAGCTTACAACTACCACAGCGCCCACACCTACTGACTTCACAAATGTCAGTACAAACCCAACCACTGATCTCACAACCAACGGTGCGGGCAATACAACAATGAGTAGTGGGCCTAGTAAGTATGGTATTAACATTTGTTCAAACTTTTAAAAAAATTTTTTTGTGTGTTATAACAATTGTAACCCATTGTGTATCTACAGGATACATTGTTGGACTGAGGATGAAACTCTCCTCTCTGACACCATTGACAGATGATTACATCAGAGAAATTGTCTTACAGCAGGTCAGTGTCACTCTGTCAGATCAGACATGTTCATACAAAGCTAACATCAGGGTTCTCCTCAGCTCTACCTGATAATCACGTCTACCACTGTGTCTGTGTGCAGCTCCGCGAGGAGCTGATCAGACGAGGGCTGTCAGGGAATGTCACACTACGCCTGAGAGCCACTCAAGAGATCAGCCCCTGAGGGAGGAACAGGAATTCATCTCAAGTTTCTTGCACTCAATTGTCTTTTCTTCCCGGCACCGATTCTGCAGACAGTGGTTATTTTTGAAAAAGAAGGGTTTACTTGCAATGACTGTATATGGTTGTCTTTTACAAATCTCTGGTGGACAGACGCAGGTACCCCAATGGTGGAACAGACGCTGGCACCCCAATGGTGGAACAAGCTCCCTCACGACGCCAGGACAGCGGAGTCACTCACCACCTTCCGGAGACATTTGAAACCCCACCTCTTTAAGGAATACCTGGGATAGGATAAAGTAATCCTTCTATCCCCCCCAAATTGTAAAGTGGTTATCCCACTGGCTATAGGGTGAACGCACCAATTTGTGAGTCGCTCTGGCTAAGAGCGTCTGCTAAATGACGTTAATGTGCCCTTGAGCAAGGCACTTAACCCTAATTGCTCCTGTAAGTCGCTCTGGATAAGAGCGTCTGCTAAATGACTAAAATGTAAAAATGTAAAGGTACCACAGTGGAGGCTGCTGAGGGGAGGACGGCACATAATAATGGCTGAAATGGAATATAATTGCCGGAATGGAGTGAATGGAATAGTATCAAATGGAATAGTATCAAATGGAATAGTATCACACACACATATGTTTGATGCCATTCCATTTACTCCATTCCGGCCATTATTATGAGCCGTCCTCCTCTCAGCAGCCTCCACTGATGTTACATACATGGTATGGTGTGAGATTTTAGTTCTGGGTCGTCAAGATAATTTTATTTACCTACCTTAGTTGAATGCTCTGGCTGTAAGTCGCTCTTGATATCTGTTGAATGAATTTAGTTGAAACGTGTGAGGATGAGGGTCTCAATAAGCATTGTTTTTCTCAGTATATATTTTGTTATGTATATGTTATACTGAACAAAAATAAAAACGCAACATGTAAAATGTTGGGCCCATGTTTCCATACGCACAAACTGCTTATTTCTCGAAAAATGTTGGCACAAATTTGTTTACATCCCTTTTAGTGAGAATTTCTCCTTTGCCAAGATTATCCATCCACCTGACAGGTGTTGCATATCAAGAAGCCTGCATGCTGACTGCAGGAATGTCCACCAGAGCTGTTGCCAGAGAATTGAATGTTCATTTCTCTACCATAAGCCGCCTCCAACGTCGTTTTAGAGAATTTGAGAGAGAAGTCCAACCGGCCTCACAACCGCAGACCACGTGTAACCATGCCAGCCCAGGACCTCCACATCCGGCTTCCTCACCAGCGGGATTGTCTGAGGGGAGGGGGGGCGGGTGCTGAGGATTATTTCTGTCTGTAATAAAGCCTTTTTGTGGGGAAAAACTCATTCTGATTGGCTGGCCCTGGCTCCCCATTGGGTGGGCCTGGTTTCCAAGTGGGTGGGCCTATATCCTCTCAGGCCCACCCAAGGCTGCACCCCTGCCCAGTCATGTGAAATCCATAGATTAGGGCCTAAGGAATTTATTTAAATGAACTGATTTCCTTATATGAACTGTAACTCAGCAAAATCTTTGAAATTGATGCATGTTGCGTTTATATTTTTGTTCAGTATATATGTACTGAACTTTTCTGATGCTTTAAGCATGCTGTTTGATTAAAATAATTAAGACACAAATGACTCAAGAGGGAGCCAGAGATCAAGATAGGCTAACCAGAAGAAAGAAACCTGTTCTTTCTCCTACTGCTGCTGGCCTTCCCAGATTCTGCAGTTAAGCTCCTGAAGCCTACACCAGCGATCGGCAACCTTTTAAATTTGGAGTGCCAATTTATCTTACCATTTCTACCAATCTGTGTGCCAGTTATGATTTTCATATGCACATTTTAGTGGAGTGGAAAATCATTGTCTGTGGTTAATCTACATTCTATCTAAATCTAAATTAAAAATATAAAAATATAAAAGTACATTTTATTGCCAACTGTGTAAATATGTAAAAATTGCCTACTGTGGCTTGCGAAAGTATTCACCCCCTTTGCATTTTTCCTATTTTGTTGCCTTACAACCTGGAATTAAAATTGATTTTCAGGGGGTTTGTATCATTTGATTTACACAACATGCCTACCACTTTGAAGATGCAAAATATTTTTGGGGGTGAAATAAGACCCAAAAAATGAAAACTTGAGCGTGCATAACTAGTCAATACTTTGTAGAGCCACCTTTTGGAGCAATTACAACCTGTGGTATGTCTCTATAAGCTTGGCACATCTAGCCACTGGGATTTTTGCCCATTCTTCAAGGCAAAACTGCTCCAGCTCCTTCAAGTTGGATGGGTTCCGCTGGTATACAGCAATCTTTAAGTCATACCACAAATTCTCAATTGGATTGAGGTCTGGGCTTTGACTAGGCAATTACAAGACATTTAAATGTTTCCCCTTAAACCACTCGAGTGTTGCTTTAGCAGTATGCTTAGGGTCATTGTCCTGCTGGAAGGTGAACCTCCGTCCCAGTCTCAAATCTCTGGAAGACTGAAACAGGTTTCCCTCAAGAATTTCCCTGTATTTAGCGCCATCCATCATTCCTTCAATTCTGACCAGTTTCCCAGTCCCTGCTGATGAAAAACATCCCCACAGCATGATGCTGCCACCACCATGCTTCACTGTGGGGATGGTGTTCTCGGGGTGATGAGAGGTGTTGGGTTTGCGCCAGACATAGCGTTTTCCTTGATGGCCAAAAAGCTAAATATGTTTGGGGAGTCTCCCACATGCCTTTTGGCGAACACCAAACGTGTTGCTTATTTCTTTCTTTAAGCAATGGCTTTTTTCTGGCCACTCTTCCGTAAAGCCCAGCTCTGTGGAGTGTACGGCTTAAAGTGGTCCTATGAACAGATACTCCAATCTCCGCTGTGGAGCTTTGAAGCACCTTTAGGGTTATCTTCGGTCTCTTTGTTGCCTCTCTGATTAATGCCCACCTTGCCTGGTCTGTGAGTTTTGGTGGGCGGCCATCTCTTGGCAGGTTTGTTGTGGTGCCATATTCTTTCCATTTTTTATAATGGATTTAATGGTGCTCTGTGGGATGTTCAAAGTTTCAGATATTTTTTTATAACCCAACCCTGATCTGTACTTGTCCACAACTTTGCCCCTGACCTGTTTGGAGAGCTCCTTGGTCTTCATGGTGCCACTTGCTTGGTGGTGCTCCTTGCTTAGTGGTGTTGCAGACTCTGGGGCCTTTCAGAACAGGTGTATATATACTGAGATCATGTGACAGATCATGTGACACTTAGATTGCACACAGGTGAACTTTATTTAACTAATTATGTGACTTCTGAAGGTAATTGGTTGCACCAGATCTTATTTAGGGGCTTCATAGCAAAGGGGGTGAATACATATGCACGCACCACTTTTCCGTTATTCATTTTTTAGAATTTTTTGAAACAAGTTATTTTTTAAATTTCACTTCACCAATTTGGACTATTTTATTAAATGTCCATTATATGAAATCCAAATAAAAATCCATTTAAATTACAGGTTGTAATGCAAAAAATAGGAAAAACGCCAAGGGGGATGAATACTTTGGCAAGGCACTGTACATAAAGCCAACACATAAAAACATTGCAGCCTGAAAATATCCTGATGAAAATAAATATCCTATAAATCACATTGCTATGCATGGCCTGTCTGCAACGAACTTGAAACATTGTATCAACTATCAACTGGGTCACATAGAAACTCATGCTAGCAAACTTTAAACATTGTATAAAATATTCTGGGCCCTCAGAGTTTCCCGCGCCAGTGAGCTCGAGACAGACACAGCTGTAGGCAATTTGTGCAAGGGATAAGAAGTAATCAGGTATTTTATGACGTTTCCACTGGATCAGAGCATTACATTTTTCCCTTTCATGCCAAGTGGTTATCGAAAGGGAGAGAGCTGGAAATATTGTTCAAATACTTTGAGGAACTATCGTCATTCTCAATTGATTCTAAAAACAGACTTTGTTTACTTGCTGTTTGAGGTGAAGAAAAATTACTTTGAGAAGCTCCACAGCTCATTAGTGGTGGTGAGTTAAGACAATCAGAAATACTATCAGACATCCCCAAATGGACACATTTATATACCTACATTTGCGCACAGGCCAGGTAGGCTAGTCCTACTTCTACATGCCTAATCAGGTAAAGTTCACCTCAGCAGCCACAAACTGGTCTTCCCCTGCTGAGACCCCTGTCACCATCTGATCCTGCTCAGATTAGGATATTATCCAAGAATAGAATCAATGGTTCAATAACTGAAGTGACCATTATTCCCAGATCTCAGACTGTAGACTACCCATCAACTCAAGACGGAACTTTGTATCCATTCACTGATTGTTATAATATACTGCAAAATTCACCTGAGCTCCGTAGACTGGTCATCCCTGGCTGTGTGACCCTGCTGGGACACCTGTCACCATCTGATCCTGCTAAGACATGATGAGCATAGTGTTGTGTACTGACTGTGCACCATGACAGTGAAGCCTGTAGAGCTGTTTATACCATGTGAAAAGTAGGGAATTACCTAGGGAAACTGACAGATCAATAACGTTACATTGCTATACTGACTCTAATAAAAACTCACATTGCGCTGTCATAAAACTTCAAAATATCGGACTTCAATCGTTTGGCCAATGGTTTCATCATTTGATTCAAGTCTAGTGGCATCGAGGCAAAAAGAATAGCTACAGTTAGTGAGCTAGCTATCTAATGTTAGTCAACTTTTGGATAGCTCTAATGGTAGCTACAACAACTGTTGAAAACTAGCAAAGTTAATTTTCTTCTGTTGAAAGGGGACAAAACAAAGGCTACAAAAAAATGGTTAAGTGGTTGTCCCACTGGCTATCATAAGGTGAATGCACCAATTTGTATGTCGCTCTGGATAAGAGCGTCTGCTAAATGACGTAAATGTAAAATGTAATCAGTCATGTAAGGAGGAGCCAGTTCCTGCTCTGCTTGCTTTTACAACTCTGAGAAAAAGCACAACACACACAGACAACAGCTGCCTCTGTTCGCACGCTCTGTGGTGTCCGCGCGGTCCTAAATCCAGTTGTCTGAAACCGCCAAACAGCCTACCTGACCGCTCTGAGACATGGTCCTAAAGCACACTGTCACCATTTTTTGTATCACAGTGCAATTATAAAATTAAGGGGGACAAAAATGCAATTTCAGAATGTGGGGGAAGGGGCATGTGAAAGTTGCGCCCCTCCGACCCCACTGTATCTTCTGAAAGTGACACAGTGCTCTCCGGTGGACTGAAGCTGAACTTTACTACAACTAGATATTTAAAGGAAAATTCCACTCAAAAACTATTTTGGTTTTCATTTCATTAGTCCCACTGTTGATACAGTCCCAAAATGTTTTTCATGTCAGCAATCAAAATACAGAAAGTGTAACCTATTTTACCTATTTGGTAAAAGACCAAGTCCATATTATGGCAAGAACAGCTAAAATAAGCAAAGAGAAATGACAGTCCATCATTACTTTAAGACATGAAGGTCAGTCAATATGGAACATTTCAAGAACTTCTTCAAGTGCAGTCGCAAAAACCATCAAGCGCTATGATGAAACTGGCTCTCATGAGGACCGGAATGGAAGACCCAGAGTTACCTGTGCTGCAGAGTTCATTAGAGTTACCAGCCTCAGAAATTGCAGCACAAATAAATGCTTCACAGAGTTCAAGTCACAGACACATCTCAACATCAACTGTTCAGAGGAGACTGTGTGAATCAGGCCTTCATGGTCGAATTTCTGCAAAGAGACTACTAAAGGACACCAATAAGAAGAAGAGACCTGCTTGGGCCAAGAAACATGAGCAATGGACATCTGGTTTGGGCTTAGTGGGACTATCATTTGTTTTTCAACAGGACAGTGACCCAACACACCTCCAGGCTGTGTAAGGGCTGTTTTACCAAGAAGGAGAGTGATGGAGTGCTGCATCAGATGACCTGGCATCCACAATCACCCGACCTCAACCCAATTGAGATGGTTTGGGATGAGTCGGATGGCAGAGTGAAGGAAAAGCAGCCAACAAGTGCTCAGCATACGTGGGAACTCCTTCAAGACTGTTGGAAAAGCATTCCAGGTGAAGCTGGTTGAGAGAATGCCAAGTGTGTGCAAAGCTGTCATCAAGGCAAAGGGTGGCTATTTGAAGAATCTCAAATATAAAATATATTTAGATTTGTTTAACAGTTTTTTGGTTACTACATGATTCCATATGTGTAATTTCATAGTTTTGATGTCTTCACTATTATTCTACAATGTAGACAATAGTAAAAAGGAAGAAAAACCCTGGAATGAGTAGGTGTGTCCAAACTTTTGACTGTAAACTACTCATTTACCTCTTATCAATAGCTCTTATCAATAGCTCTTATCAAGTTGTAAATTACAGGTGTTATTTCCTTCTGAAAAAAATTAAGTAAATGCTTTTTCCACTTGGAACCGGCAGGTTCACTAGACCTTATTCATGGTTTCCTCGTGCATAAAGGTGGTGGAATTATGAGGGAATTAAGTCAAGGTCAGACTACCGCTTATCTTTAGACACAGCGCAGCCACACCTTCGTTTATTTGAACGCCAAAACGAATAGAGAGTGCACACTATTCTCATGCTTAAAATTCAAGGTCGGAATATGGGTAGAGAGAAAAGTGCATCAACGGGAATTACGTTCCATTTACGCGCGCTTAACTCTGGTCAGAATTCCACCCTACATGATCGAGGGATACTACAGAGTGTAGTATCGTTTTCTACAGTATACTACTACAAAATAGGGTTGTTCAGCGGTCTAAATCAAATCAAATCAAATCGTATTTGTCACATACACGTGTTTAGCAGATGTTTTAGCGGGTGTAGCGAAATGCTTGTGCTTCTAGCTCCGACAGTGCAGTGATATCTAACAATTTCACAACATATACCCAATACACACAAAACTAGTAAGGAATGGGATTTAAGAATACATATATATGGACAAGTAATGACAGAGCGGCGTGGACTAAGATACAGTAGAATGTTATAGAATAGAATGCCTCTGGACCACAAGGTTACAATTCGCCCCACTTCTATTTCAACAACTGTCTCTAGATTTGCCCTCTGTCTCTATCCCATACAATAGCAACAAACTGGGATGTTTTCTTTGTTTCTTTACATAGTGAATCAAATCAAATGTTATTTGTCACATGCTTGGTAAACAGGTGTAGACTAACAGTGAAATGCTTACTTACGGGCCCTTCCCAACAATGCAGCATAAGCACGGTGACAAATAGCGACATACGTTTGATCTTTTGTTTAACAAATGAAAAGGCAGATCATCAAATTCTTTGCATATTTTATTTTTTATTTTCTTGATTTTATTTTCCAACTTTCAACTCACACGGTCATATTTTACATCTTTGCAATAAAACATGAATACAATAGTTTTGCTTAGGATTTCATAGATCTAAAAATATTTGACCTTTTCTGGGGGGGGGGGATACATAAGTTGGACCTGTTGTTGGAGTATGAGTGTGTGTGTGTGTGATCGAGACTGCTTAACACACACACTAACGTACTGTCTCTCTCTCTCTCTCTGTCTCTCTCTCTGTCTCTCTCTCTCTGTCTCTCTCTCTCTGTCTCTCTCTCTCTCTGTCTCTCTCTCTGTCTCTCTCTCTGTCTCTCTCTCTGTCTCTCTCTCTGTCTCTCTCTCTGTCTCTCTCTCTGTCTCTCTCTCTGTCTTTCTCTCTGTCTGTCTCTCTGGGCTACAGTCAAGATATTGCTTACAGCTGTGAGGTTGTACAACTTAATTAATTAATCACATGTGATTTCATCGTCTTTAAATACAAACATCAATGCACAAATAATCCCACAGGATTAAAAAATGGCCAGAAAAAACAAAAACAGTCATGTGACAGGAAATAATCATCACGCTAATAAATAATGATATGTGATTGGTGCGAATACAAAAACAAAACGATTGACACTGATTCCATTTTTTTTCAATTTTTTTCTTTAAAGAATTGTCAAATGTGAGTGAGTGAAGGTTTCCTTTTTACGTTATCAGTTGATTAAATTCCCTGTCCGTCCATCTGTCCGTCCGTCGTAGTCTGAAACCAAGACTATATGTACATAGTTGACAAAACAATCACCAAATATACAAAGGAAATCAGGCTTATCTTGTGGATATCTGGTAGATGTCGTCATCTGATGGCGTTGGCAAAACACATCTTCATCCTCATCATCACCTCTACCATCATCATCACCATCATCATCATCGTTATCATTACACATTATTGTACATACAGCAAGTCATTCATAAATTAAAGGTGATAGGCGCGGTCTGAGTGGTGACTGAAGGAGAGCGGACTGTGATCTCTCCATGCTTGTCAATCAGAGACAGAGAGTAGGAAACGGAACAGTATTTACAGAAATCATATTCACCCTTCTGGGAGTTGAAAACAGATTCTACAAATATACATCAAATCAAACAAATAAAATAAACCTACAGAAATTAAATGGAAAAAATAAGAATAATAATCTTACAAAATAAACCCGATTTGGGTTTAAGCCAACAGCGCATGTTCTCTTCAATGGGAAGTACTGCTTCAGACCAGTTTAATCCAGTTTTAAACCAGTTCAATCCAGTCTAGACCAATTCAATCCAGTTTATACCAGTTTAATCTTTCTGTGGTAGTCTGGACCCCATCTCTTATCCTTTAAAACCCCTTTAAAACAAAATAAACCTAACTAAATAAGCCTAACTAAATAAACCTGACAAAATAACTAAAGCAACAAAACAAACGGTACTAGTGTTATTTAGTCCTGTGAAGCGATAAGCCTTTTGTCCAGTGACAGTGACTGTTGTCACACATTAAAAGTCCTATACGGGCCTGTTCAGACCCAGTCAACATCAAGACGCAGATTTGTTCTTCTTCTTATTTGATCTTAGTTTATTATTATCAGGATTCCTTCAGGGTGTCGTGTGGCTGTAGGACAAGGGTTGAAATGGCAGCGCACGTGAGCGTGCACGTACGCACAAAGGGAAGATGTCTTACAGTAGCTGGATTCTCTTCCTTTTCAAGTGACATCATCACAGGAAGAAGAGTTCTAAGGGCTTTCCCACCTCTCCTTTTATTCTCCCTGTCTTCATTCCTTTCTTCCTGGTTGTACAGCGTGACCTTTTAACTCTCCTCCTCTCTTCCTCTTCCTCATCTTCCTCCTCTCTTCCAACTTCTCTTTTAGTCCCTCTCCCTCCCTCTCTCTTTTTCTCCTTATTGTTTCATCCTTTCCTCCTCTTCCTCATCCTCCTCATCCTCATCTTCCTCATCTTCTTCCTCCTCCTCTCTTCCTCTTCCTCATCTTCCTCCTCCTCTTCCTCCTCCTCAGTACCTGTTCTGGTGTTCGTAGTGCCAGCGGTTGAAGTCGATGTTGAAAGCGACGATGCTGCCAGATGCCATGCCAGTGATCAGAGTCCTGCAGACAGAGGAGACAGAAATGGAGAAAGAGAGAGGGAGAGAGAGAGAGAGAGATGGAGAAAGAGAGAGAGAGAGATGGAGAAAGAGAGAGAGCACCTCAGACCAGCAAAGACCATAATATACACTGAGCTCTTTCCATGACATAGACTGACCAGGTGAATCCAGATGAAAGCTATGATCCCTTATTGATGTCACTTGTTAAATCCACTTCAATCAGTGTAGATGAAGGGGAGAAGACAGGTTAAAGAAGGACTTTTAAGCCTTGAGACAATTGAGACATGGATTGTGTATGTGTGCCATTCAGAGGGTGAATGGGCAAGACAAAATATTTAAGTGCCTTTTGAGCGGGGTATGGTAGTAGGTGCCAGGCGCACCGGTTTGAGTGTGTCAAGAACTGCAACGCTGCTGGGTCAACAGTTTCCCGTGTGTATCAAGACTGGTCCACCACCCAAAGGACATCCAGCCAACTTGACACAACTGTGGGAAGCATTGAGGTCAACTTGGGCAAGCATCCCTGTGGAACGCTTTCGACGAATTGTGGCTGTTCTGAGGGCAAAATGGGGTGCAACTCAATATTAGAAAGGTGTTCCTAATGTTTTGTACACTCAGTGTATATATGCCATTTAAAATACTATTTTATCCAAAGCCACTTTCAGTCATACGTGCATACATTTAACATATGGGTGGTCCAGGGAATTAAACCCACTATCATGGCGTTGCAAGCACCATGCCCTACCAACTGAGCTACATAAAGAGACCAGAACAGACCACATCAGACCAGTGACCTCTACAGACTGGATCAGACCAGTGACCTCTACAGACTGGATCAGACCAGTGACCTCTACAGACTGCATCAGACCAGTGACCTCTACAGACCAGCAGGACCTCTACAGACTGCATCAGACCAGTGATCTCTACAGACTGGATGAGACCAAAACACCAAAGGACTGATAAACAGGGCTGCTCAGCTCAGAACGCAGCCCTCCCCTCTGCCCCTCCTCTCCCCACACACCCTCCCACCTCCCCACCTCCTCCCCCCACACACCCTACCTCCCGTCCTCCCCACCTCCTCCTCTCCCCACACCCTCCCTCCCGTCCTCCCCACCTCCTCCTCTCCCCACACCCTCCCTCCCGTCCTACCCACCTCTGGTCGTGAGAGAGGTCCATGGCGCGGATGCCAGCGTCACAGCCAGGGTAGATGTAGAGCTGTTTGAAGTCACAGGCCTGCCACACCTCCACCACCCCGTTGTCTCCTCCTGTCACCAGGTTCTGACCATCACTACTCAGCAGGATCGCCTGGAGGGAGGGGGGTGGTGGAGGAGGGAGGGGGGTGGAGGAGGGAGGGAGGGAGGGGGTGGAGGAGGGAGGGTGGGGGGGGTGGAGGAGGGAGGGAGGGGGGAGGGAGGAGGGAGGGAGGTTGAGGGAGGAGGGAGGGAGGGGTGGAGGAGGGAGGGGGGAGGGAGGGAGGGTGGAGGAGGGAGGGGGAGGGTGGAGGGAGGAGGGAGGGAGCGGGATGGAGGAGGGAGGGAGGGGAGTGGAGGAGGGAGGGAGGGAGGGGGAGGGAGGAGAGCGGGATGGAGGGAGGAGGGAGGGAGGGAGGGGAGGGGTGGAGGAGGGAGGGTGGAGGAGGGAGTGAGGTGGTGGAGGAGGGAGGGAGGGAGGTTGAAGGAGGAGGAGGGAGGGAGGGGGGGTGGAGGAGGGAGGGAGGGAGGGTGGAGGAGGGAGGGAGGGGGGAGGGTGGAGGAGGGAGGGAGGGAGGGAGGGTGGAGGAGGGAGGGGGAGGGTGGAGGGAGGAGGGAGGGAGCGGGGTGGAGGAGGGAGGGAGGGGAGGGTGGAGGAGGGAGGGAGGGAGGGGGAGGGAGGGAGGGAGGGTGGAGGAGGGAGGGGAGGGTGGAGGGAGGAGGGAGGGAGCGGGGTGGAGGAGGGAGGGAGGGGAGGGTGGAGGAGGGAGGGAGGGAGGGGGAGGAGGGAGGGAGGAGGGAGGGAGGGGGGTGGAGGAGGGAGGGAGGGAGGGGGAGGGTGGAGGAGGGAGGGAGGGAGGGAGGGAGGGGAGGGAGGGAGGGTGGAGGAGGAGGGAGGGAGGGGGTGGAGGGAGGAGGGAGGGAGTGGGGTGGAGGGAGGAGGGAGGGAGGGAGGGGTGGAGGGAGGAGGGAAAGCGAGAAAGAGAGGTATAAACCAGCAGCAAACTTGACTTAGTGTGTGTTTGTGTGTGTGTGTGTGTGTGTGTGTGTGTGTGTGTGTGTGTGTGTGTGTGTGTGTGTGTTTGTGTGTGTGTGTTTGTGTGTGTGTGTGTGTGTGTGTGTGTGTGTGTGTGTCGTATGTGTGTGTATATAATATATTATAGTGATATAATATATATACTGTATCTGTGGTCTTACCCGTGTAGAGTCGTTGACCTCCATTTGAGCCAGTAGTTTCCCGTTGATGCTGAAGTTACAGAAGCGTCCTCTCTCATAACAGATGATACAGTGGCCCTCACTGGACACAGAGATGAGGCGGGGCCTCAGGCACAACTCTGGGCCCTCCAGGGCCCGCAGCAGGTCCCCTGTTATAGTATGGACCAGGCATGGACCCTCTGGAGAGAGAAAAAAATAGAGATTTAGAAACACATATATACACATACACACACACACACACACACACACACACACACACACACACACACACACACACACTGACCTTTGGCCCCACTGATGACCAATCCCAGCTCAGCGCAGACGGACACACACACCACCTCATGGTCGTGACCCGTTAGCACAGCTCTAGGAGCAGGGTAGTCACCTAGGAAACACACAGATCAGTTGAAGAGCAGGAACAGTATCTGTATGGAGTTCAGAACAACCTTACACTGGTACACTTCTGTTCCTTTCCAGTCTTAGACCAATAGTCTGCACCACATAAACAAACAAACACATTCACACACTCCTCCCACTCCTCCCTCCCTCCCACCCCTCCCACCCTCCCTCCCTCCCACCCTCCCTCCCTCCCCCCTCCCTCCCTCCCTCCCTCCCTCCCTCCCTCCCTCCCATCCCTCCCTCCCCTCCCACCCCTCCCTCCCTCCCTCCCTCCCTCCCTCCATCCCACCCCTCCCCCTCCCTCCCTCCTCGCTCCCCCTCCCACCCCTCCCTCCCTCCCTCCCTCACTTACTGTTGTTGGGGTTGTCTCCTATGATGTGGTGTCGTCCACTCCAGTACCACAGCAGCAGGGTAGCGTCTCTGGACCCTGACACGATGTAACAGTCCCCCCCGATGTAGCTCTCTGACCGGGCCAGACACGTCACCACGTCCCAGTGGCCAAACACTATCTGGGTCAGTTTACCTACAGAGGAGAGGGAGAGGAGGGAGAGGAGGGAGGGGGGAGAGATGAGAGAGGGGAGAGATACAGTGCATTAGGAAAGTATTCAGACCCCTTGACTTTTTCAACATTTTGTTACGTTACAGCCTTATTCTAAAATGGATTAAAACATTTATTTCCCCTCATCAATCTACACACAATACCCCATAATGACAAAGGAAAAACAGGTTTTTAGAAATGTTTGCAAATGTATTCAAAATTAAAAAACTGAAATATCATCTTTACATAAGTATTCAGACCCTTTACTCAGTACTTTGTTGAAGCACCTTTGGCAGCGATTACAGCCTCAAGTCTTCTTGGGTATGACGCTACAAACTTGACACACCTGTATTTGGGGAGTTCTTCCCATTCTTCTCCGCAGATCCTCTCAAACTCTGTCAGGTTGGATGGGGAGCGTCGCTGCACAGATATTTTCAGGTCTCTCCAGAGATGTTCGATCGGGTTCAAGTCTGGGCTCTGGCTGGGCCACTCAAGGATATTCAGATACTTGTCCTGAAGCCACTCCTGCGTTGTCTTGGCTGTGTGCTTAGGGTCGTTGTGCTGTTGGAAGGTGAAACCTTCGCCCAAATCTGAGGTCCTGAGCGCTCTGGAGCAGGTTTTCATCAATAATCTCTCTGTACTTTGCTCCGTTCATCTTTCCCTCGATCCTGACTATTCTCCCAGACCTTGCCGCTTAAAAACATCCCCACAGCATGATGCTGCCACCACCATGCTTCACCGTAGGGATGGTGCCAGGTTTCCTCCAGACGTGACACTTGGCATTCAGGCCAAAGAGTTACATCTTGGTTTCATCAGACCAGAGAATCTTGTTTTGGCAAACTCCAAGCAGGCAGTCATGTGCCTTTTACTGAGGAGTGGCTTCTGTCTGTCCACTCTACCATAAAGGCCTGATTGGTGGAGTGCTGCAGAGATGGTTGTCCTTCTGGAAGGTTCTCCCATCTCCACAGAGGAACTCTGGAGCTCTGTCAGAGTGACCATCGGGTTCTTGGTCACCTCTCTGACCAAGGCCTTTCTCCCCCGATTGATCAGTTTGGCCGGGCGGCCAGCTCTAGGAAGAGTCTTGGTGGTTCCAAACTTCTTCCACTTAAGAATGATGGAGGCCACTGTATTCTTGGGGACCTTCAATGCCGCAGGAATTTTTTGGTACCCTTCCCCAGAT
>NC_059218.1:44093502-44096002 GCF_020615455.1 Coregonus clupeaformis | reverse complement strand
AGAGACAGAGAGACAGAGAGGTAAAAGTATAATTAGTAACATTACATTAGGTTACTGTAACGACATAACTAGAATGAGATTCTATTTCTATGGCTGTAATATTACAAAATAACATTAAAGCTAGAATCCTTTGAAACAATAACAAAGCGTTTTTCACTTTTTCTTGCTAAAAAGCTGAGGGATGGGCCTGGAATAATGTAACCACTCTCAAATTCATAGACGGAGCAATAGATTCAAGGACTGACCATCCATGATATCAACGTCATAGTATTAACAATGTGTGTTTACATGTATGTTTTTTTTTTTTATACAAAGATTGGAGTAAAAGAAGCTCCTATTTGGGGTTCTGATGGGGTACGACAGTTGAACTAAGCTCATGAGGAATTTATAAGTGATATTCTTCAAGAATCAATGGGTATAAATCATTCAAGTCAAAAATGGATGTAGCAACTAAGGATTATAGCTTTAAAGTTATGCCTGTGTCAAATCAAATCAAATCAAATTTTTTTGGCCACATGTGCCGAATACAACAGGTGCAGACATTACAGTGAAATGCTTACTTACAGCCCTTAACCAACAGTGCATTTATTTTTAATAAAAAAGTAAATTAAAAACAACAACAAAAAAGTGTTGAGAAAAAAAGAGCAGAAGTAAAATAAAATAACAGTAGGGAGGCTATATATACAGGGGGGTACCGGTGCAGAGTCAATGTGCGGGGGCACCGGCTAGTTGAGGTAGTTGAAGTAATATATACATGTGGGTAGAGTTAAAGTGACTATGCATAAATAATTAACAGAGTAGTAGCAGCATAAAAAGATGGGGTGGGGGGGCAGTGCAAATAGTCCGGGTAGCCATGATTAGCTGTTCAGGAGTCTTATGGCTTGGGGGTAGAAGCTGTTGAGAAGTCTTTTGGACCTAGACTTGGCACTCCGGTACCGCTTGCCGTGCGGTAGCAGAGAGAACAGCCTATGACTAGGGTGGCTCGAGTCTTTGACAATTTTGAGGGCCTTCCTCTGACACCGCCTGGTATAGAGGTCCTGGATGGCAGGAAGCTTGGCCCCAGTGATGTACTGGGCCGTACGTACTACCCTCTGTAGTGCCTTGCGGTCGGAGGCCAAGCAGTTGCCATACCAGGTGGTGATGCAACCAGTCAGGATGCTCTCGATGGTGCAGCTGTATAATTTTTTTAGGATCTGAGGACCCATGCCGAATCTTTTCAGTCTCCTGAGGGGGAATAGGCTTTGTCGTGCCCTCTTCACGACTGTCTTGGTGTGTTTGGACCATGATAGTTCGTTGGTGATGTGGACACCAAGGAACTTGAAGCTCTCAACCTGTTCCACTACAGCCCTGTCGATGAGAATGGGGGCGTGCTCAGTCCTCTTTTTTTTCCTGTAGTCCACAATCATCTCCTTTGTCTTGGTCACGTTGAGAGAGAGGTTGTTATCCTGGCACCACACGGCCAGGTCTCTGACCTCCTCCCTATAGGCTGTCTCATCGTTGTCGGTGATCAGGCCTACCACTGTTGTGTCGTCGGCAAACTTAATGATGGTGTTGGAGTCGTGCCTGGCCATGCAGTCATGGGTGAACAGGGAGTACAGGAGGGGACTGAGCACGCACCCCTGAGGGGCCCCTGTGTTGAGGATCAGTGTGGCAGATGTGTTGTTACCTACCCTTACCACCTGGGGGCGGCCCGTCAGGAAGTCCAGGATCCAGTTGCAGAGGGAGGTGTTTAGTCCCAGGATCCTTAGCTTAGTGATGAGCTTTGAGGGCACTATGGTGTTGAATGCTGAGCTGTAGTCAATGAATAGCATTCTCACGTAGGTGTTCCTCTTGTCCAGGTGAGAAAGGGCAGTGTGGAGTGCACGTAGGTGTTCCTTTTGTCCAGGTGGGAAAGGGCAGTGTGGAGTGCAATAGAGATTGCATCATCAGTGGATCTGTTGGGGCGGTATGCAAATTGGAGTGGGTCTAGGGTTTCTGGGATAATGGTGTTGATGTGAGCCATGACCAGCCTTTCAAAGCACTTCATGGCTACAGACGTCAGTGCTACGGGTCGGTAGTCATTTAGGCAGGTTATCTTAGAGTTCTTGGGCACGGGGACTATGGTGGTCTGCTTGAAACATGTTGGTATTACAGACTCAGTCAGGGACATGTTGAAAATGTCAGTGAAGACACTTGCCAGTTGGTCAGCACATGCTCGGAGTACACGTCCTGGTAATCCGTCTGGCCCTGCGGCCTTGTGAATGTTGACCTGCTTAAAAGTCTTACTCACATCGGCTACGGAGAGCGTGATCACATAGTCATCCGGAACAGCTGGTGCTCTCATGCATGCTTCAGTGTTGCTTGCCTCGAAGCGAGCATAGAAGTGGTTTAGCTCGTCTGGTAGGCTTGTGTCACTGGGCAGCTCGCGGCTGTGCTTCCCTTTGTAGTCTGTAATAGTTTTCAAGCCCTGCCACATCCGACGAGCATCAGAGCCGGTGTAGTACGATTCAATCTTAGTCCT
>NC_059218.1:44081002-44088502 GCF_020615455.1 Coregonus clupeaformis | reverse complement strand
ATAAGTATATCTTCCTGCGGTTAGCCATGAAGACCTCTAGACCAGTGTTCTGGTAGTAAGGTGGGTCAGGTATATAAAGATACTATATAAGTATATCTTCCTGCGGTTAGCCATGAAGACCTCTAGACCAGTGTTCTGGTAGTAAGGTGGGTCAGGTATATAAAGATACTATATAAGTATATCTTCCTTCGGTTAGCCATGAAGACCTCTAGACCAGTGTTCTGGTAGTAAGGTGGGTCAGGTATATAAAGATACTATATAAGTATATCTTCCCTGCGGTTAGCCATGAAGACCTCTAGACCAGTGTTCTGGTAGTAAGGTGGGTCAGGTATATAAAGATACTATATAAGTATATCTTCCTGCGGTTAGCCATGAAGACCTCTAGACCAGTGTTCTGGTAGTAAGGTGGGTCAGGTATATAAAGATACTATATAAGTATATCTTCCTTCGGTTAGCCATGAAGACCTCTAGACCAGTGTTCTGGTAGTAAGGTGGGTCAGGTATATAAAGATACTATATAAGTATATCTTCCTTCGGTTGGCCATGAAGACCTCTAGACCAGTGTTCTGGTAGTAAGGTGGGTCAGGTATATAAAGATACTATATAAGTATATCTTCCTTCGGTTGGCCATGAAGACCTCTAGACCAGTGTTCTGGTAGTAAGGTGGGTCAGGTATATAAAGATACTATAAGTATATCTTCCTGCGGTTGGCCATGAAGACCTCTAGACCAGTGTTCTGGTAGTAAGGTGGGTCAGGTATATAAAGATACTATATAAGTATATCTTCCTGCGGTTAGCCATGAAGACCTCTAGACCAGTGTTCTGGTAGTAAGGTGGGTCAGGTATATAAAGATACTATATAAGTATATCTTCCTGCGGTTGGCCATGAAGACCTCTAGACCAGTGTTCTGGTAGTAAGGTGGGTCAGGTATATAAAGATACTATATAAGTATATCTTCCTGCGGTTAGCCATGAAGACCTCTAGACCAGTGTTCTGGTAGTAAGGTGGGTCAGGTATATAAAGATACTATATAAGTATATCTTCCTGCGGTTGGCCATGAAGACCTCTAGACCAGTGTTCTGGTAGTAAGGTGGGTCAGGTATATAAAGATACTATATAAGTATATCTTCCTGCGGTTAGCCATGAAGACCTCTAGACCAGTGTTCTGGTAGTAAGGTGGGTCAGGTATATAAAGATACTATATAAGTATATCTTACTGCGGTTAGCCATGAAGACCTCTAGACCAGTGTTCTGGTAGTAAGGTGGGTCAGGTATATAAAGATACTATATAAGTATATCTTACTGCGGTTAGCCATGAAGACCTCTAGACCAGTGTTCTGGAGCAGGTATCGTCTGGAGAACACCGCTCTGATCTCACTGAACATCCACTTGCCATGTAGACCCTCAGAGTAGGCCAGGACCTGCACACACACACACACAAACACACACACACACACACGTGCACACACACACACACACACACACACACACACACACACACACACACACACACACACACACACACACACACACACAGACAGAGAGGGATAATGAGTTATATTTCTGCATCAATCTGTCCTCTCACAGTGCACCAGTACTTGAGCAGGTACAGCCAGTAGTCTCTGATCACTGATACCTTGGTGTTGATCTCACTGATACCTTGGTGTTGATGTCACTGTTACCTTGGTGTTGATCTCACTGATACCTTGGTGTTGATCTCACTGTTACCTCGGTGTTGATCTCACTGTTACCTTGGTGTTGAGCTCACTGTTACCTTGGTGTTGATCTTCTTGAAGGCCGGGTCGTCCTCGTCCACCTCAAAGTAGATCTCAGTGGTGGTGATGGAGAGAGTACCATGGACCACCACTACTGGAGATACCAGCTGGGCTGGAGTACTGAGCACCACAGGGCCTAGCAGACAGACAGACAGACAGACAGACAGACAGACAGACAGACAGACAGACAGACAGACAGACAGACAGACAGACAGAGAGGTACGTCAGTGCTACACATCTGTGATGGATGAGGTTAGTTTCCCCCGTGTTAAGCGTTCAGAGCTGCTGGCACAGTGCCAATCAATTATTATTAGTATTACATACAGACTAATATTAAAACCCCTGTCTAGGCTCCAATCAATTAACAGATATCTAATAGTTGTCTTCTCTCTAATCATACTGGCGGTATCTATAATATCTGGATCAATAGGTCAGGACAGGTCACACAGTAGTTATTGATCATTGATTAATTGAAGTGATCAGAAAACAAGCAACACCATGATCAGGGCAGGACTTGGTCCTTTCTAAGTGGTCAACTAAAGGACTAAGGCTGCGTTTAGACAGGCAGCCCAATTCTAATCTTTTTTCCACTAATTGGTCTTATGACCAATCATATCAGCTCTGAAAAAAAGAGCTGATGTGATTGGTCAAAATAACAATTAGTGGAAAAAAGATTAGAATTGGGCTGCCTGTCTAAACGCAGCCTTAGTCCTTTCTACATGGTGAAGTTAACACGTGAAACCATTTATTGGACTGAGTTAGGGTTTGATCTGTTACTAAGTATTATGGTCATGATTTAGTTAATATTAATTAATATGCCATTTAGCAGACATCAGGACTGTTGTATTTTTCTATCCATTGGCTTGATAATAATAATCTGAAAAACACGTTTTTATTGATTAGATTGACATTGGTTTCAGTCGTTATTAAATTGGTTAGAGGATCCGGATCCAGATAACTTGTCCACTTGCCTCTGGAGGTAAACACCCGTGGTGGGAAACGGACTACAGAGGAGAATACACAGAAAGGTATCAACATAGGGTGGATGTGTATGTCTGTCTGTGTGTGTGTGTGTGTGTGTCTGTGTGTGTGTGTGTGTGTGTGTGTGTGTGTCTGTGTGTGTGTGTCTGTGTGTGTGTGTGTGTGTGTGTGTGTGTGTGTGTGTGTGTGTGTGTGTGTGTGTGTCTGTGTGTCTGTGTCTGACCTGCCAGGTTGTCCATCTCTTTCTCCTGCAGCAGACTCACAGCGTCGTCGTCTCCCTCCAGCATAAGCTCCGCCTCCGGGTTCTGACTGACCACTGATTGGCTGCGGAACATCTTCTTAGACTTTAGCCCCTCCTCTTCCTCCTCCTCAGTACCTGCACGACGCAATTAGTAAATACCTGATACATGATGCTACTGTTTAAATTAATCTCAACTAGCTAGCTACTAACTAACTAACTAACTTACTATTTAACTAACTCACTCATTCATTCACTCACTAACTATTCTGGGATAGGTGACTGACCATAGTCCTCCAGGGCTTTGAGTGAAACGTCAGGGTGGGTGGAACCAAAGGGGTTCCGTACGAATCTACGCCTCCTCCTCAGGTCGTCCTCCCAGTAATCCAGACGCCAGAAGTCATGTAATTGGCTGAGGAGAGAAAAGGGGGCAGGACATAGGTTTAAGCCGCTCGTGTAATTGGTTGAGGAGAGAAATGGGGGTGGGACATAGGTTAAAACGGCTCATGTAATTGGCTCAGTACAGAAAAAAGGGCGGGACGTAGGTTAAAGCAGCTCATGTAGTTGGCAGAGAAGAGAAATGGGGCGGGACATAGATTAAAAACAGCTCATGTAATTGGTTGTTTGGAGAAAAGGGAACGGGACACAAGGCTCAATAAGGCTCCAATAGAAATATCCAGATGAATAAATAGAATCGGTAAGATCCTTGGAGGTGTGTCTTAACATTGCTGTGATATTCAAGCATCTCAGTCTTTTAGTGAGAACATTGGCAGATGTCACATCAACAGATCAAGAGACAAAAGCACTAGCCTGGAGAGAGCTCTGAATGACAGGCACACGTCAATCAATCAAAATGTGTGTGTGTGTGTGCATGTGTGTGTCCGTGCGTGCGTGCGTGTGTGCATGTGTGTGTCCGTGCGTGCGTGTGTGCTTGCATGTGCGCGTGTTCACGTGTTTGTGTCTGAGAAAGACAACATATGCTTCCTGTCTCATAGCTTCCTGTCTCATAGCTTCCTGTCTCATAGCTTATCTAACTAACACAAGCCTCTACATCACAGTGACGGCCTTCTTCCCTGCCCTTCCAGCCACCCCCTGTGTGTGTCTTCCCTGCCCTTCCAACCACCCCCTGTGTGTGTCTTCCCTGCCGTTCCAACCACCCCCTGTGTGTGTCTTCCCTGCCCTTCCAGCCACCCCCTGTGTGTGTCTTCCCTGCCCTTCCAGCCACCCCCTGTGTGTGTCTTCCCTGCCCTTCCAACCACCCCCTGTGTGTGTCTTCCCTGCCCTTCCAACCACCCCCTGTGTGTGTCTTCCTGCCGTTCCAACCACCCCTGTGTGTGTCTTCCCTGCCCTTCCAACCACCCCCTGTGTGTGTCTTCCCTGCCCTCCAGCCACCCCTGTGTGTGTCTTCCTGCCCTTCCAACCACCCCCTGTGTGTGTCTTCCCTGCCCTTCCAACCACCCCCTGTGTGTCTTCCCTGCCCTTCCAGCCACCCCCCGTGTGTGTCTTCCCTGCCCTTCCAAATACCCCCTGTGTGTGTCTTCCCTGCCTTTCCAACCACCCCCTGTGTGTGTCTTCCCTGTCCTTCCTACTACCTCTCACCTCTGTGACATCGTGCCCCACGCCCCGTGCTTATTGGTCAGGATGTTGAGTATCTTCTGTTTTAATTGGTTGGCGGTCACATGGTCCCTGTGCTTGGCAGCACTGATCAGGTGATCACACATCTTCTCCTCCTCCCTCCTGTCAGCAGCGTACTGGGCACAGTTAGACTGGGGGGGGGGGGAGAAGGAAGGAGAGAGAGAGAGAACCGGGAGAGAGAAAGAGAGAGACGTTGAGATTCCTGCTATCATGGTTCAGTGTACTTGGACTGGAGGACACAGAGTCAGACACAGATAATATCATTCAGAGGAAAGCAGACAGAAAGGAGACAGACTGAACTCTGACCTCAAACTCAGCGTGTTTGTGTACGTCTTCAGCTCTCTGTCTGTTGAGGATAAACTCAGCCTCGTTGGCCACACGCACAATGTGGTCCTTCATAGCATGGCACAGCAATCTGGGAAGACAGAGATAGAGGGAGAGAGCCAGAGAGAGGGGGATATCAGAAGAGAGAGAGCGAGAGGGGGGGGGCCTCTCTCTAAATTGTCAGCCCTGAGCAGATTATTCCTGATGGTGATAACAGATTAAGCAGTGTGATAGAAAGATAGATTAATGTGACAGGTGATTGATTACCTTCCCTCGTTGATGAGCTCTATGAAGGCCAGACCAGCGTTCTTCTGGATAGAGTTCTGCCACTCCTGGAAACACAAAGGGTCACATTACAACACAGACACAAGGTCACACGCTGACCACTACTACTGACCACTACGGACCAATACTGACCACTACTACTGACAATTACTACTGACCACTACTAATGACCACAACTACCGACCACAACTACTGACCACAACTACTGACCACAACTACTGACCACTACTACTGACCACTACTACTGACCACCACTACTGACCACAACTACTGACCACTATTACTGACCACTACTACTGACCACCACTACGGACCACTACCGACCACTACAGACCACTACGGACCCTACTGAACACTACGGACCACTACGGACCACTACTGACCACTACGACCACTACGGACCACTACTGACCACTACTGACCACTACTGACCCCTACGGACCCCTACGGACCACTGCCGACCACTACGGACAACTACTGACCACTACGGACCATTACCGACCACTACGGACCACTACGGACCACTAGTGACCACTACTGACCACTACTGACCACTACGGACCCCTACGGACCACTGCCGACCACTACGGACAACTACTGACCACTACGGACCATTACCGACCACTACGGACCACTACTTACCACTACGGACCACTACGGACCACTACAGACTACTACGGACCACTACTTACCACTACTGACCACTACGGACCACTACAGACTACTACGGACCACTACTTACCACTACGGACCACTACGGACCACTACAGACTACTACGGACCACTACGGACCACTACGGACTACTACGGCCCACTACCGGCCACTTGCATCAACAGCTCTGTCTGTGGTTAAATTTATATAGCCCCATCCCTCAGCTTCATAGCAAACCAAGAGACAAACATACAAACATACAAATTGCTTCAAATATTTGTCAAAAATCATTTTTTCAAAATAAACATTTTTTTTGTTTTTAATTTTTCAGGAAAATCCTAAAATAAGCCCAAGTTCACAACATAAATCTTCCTATCATGTGACCAGTGGATCATCAGATCTATTCCCGGACAGAGAATACAGACTGCAGACCGCATCGCTAGCTATACTGGCTCATAGCTGAGCCAAAAGCAGTGGTCTGAGAGAGAGAGAGTAAGAGAGCCAGAGAGAGAGAGAGAGAGAGAGAAAGAGAGAGGAGCGAGAGAGAGAGAGAGAGAGAGAGAGGAGAGAGAGAGAGAGGAGCGAGAGAGAGAGAGAGAGAGAGAGAGAGAAAGAGAGAGGAGCGAGAGAGAGAGAGAGAGAGAGAGAGAGGGAGAGAGAGAGAGAGAGAGAGAGAGAGAGAGAGAGAGAGAGAGAGAGAGAGAGAGAAAGAGAGAGGAGCGAGAGAGAGAGAGAGAGAGAGAGAGAGAGGGAGAGAGAGAGAGAGAGGAGCGAGAGAGAGAGAGAGAGAGAGAGAGAGAGAGAGAGAGAGAGAGAGAGAGAGAGAGAGAGAGAGAGAGAGAGAGAGAGAGAGAGAGAGAGAGAGAGAGAGAGAGAGAGAGAGAGAGAGAGAGAGAGAGAGAGAGAGAGAGAGAGAGAGAGAGAGAGAGAGAGAGAGAGAGAGAGAGAAAGGAGTAGGAGGGGTAAAATGGAGAGACACGGTAAAGAGGGTTGATAGTTTGGAAGGTTTGTGTTGAGCCTATGGACCTTGAAGACAGTCCCACTACTTTTTTAATTGTTCCCCTCTAATCAGGGACTGATTTAGACCAGGGATACCAGGTGGTGCAATTGAATATCAGGTAGAACAGAAAACCACCAGTACTCCAGTCCTCCTATGGTAAGATTTAAAGGGAGGGATACGAAAAAGTTTGAAAATGTATGCACTCACTACTGTAAGTCGCTCTGGAAAAGAGCATCTGCTAAATGACTAATGTTTTATGTAAAAAATGGAGAGGTAGATAGCTCCATTATCTCCATGGCTAGGATGGATCTGGAGGACACAGGGGAGCATCTCAGGTTCCCTTCCCCATTCCAGGGATCAATATCTGGGCTGGGGTTCTGTCCCCTGGGCCCCTAATGGAAGACAAGGCTGGAGCCCTGTGTAATACTAGACACACTGACAGGAAGAGGAGGGAAAGAGAGGAGGAGAGGAGAGGGGAATGACAGAGAGAGAGGACTGTGAGGAGGGTAGACAGGAGAAGAAGGAGAAGAGGATCGGAGAGAAGGGGAAGTGGTAGGAGAGAGGAGAGGAGAGAAGGGGAAGAGGTAGGAGAGAGGATCGGAGAGAAGG
>NC_059218.1:44061002-44076002 GCF_020615455.1 Coregonus clupeaformis | reverse complement strand
CAAGGAGTCACCACGGCCGGTAGTCCCGACGTATGGTCCTAGGGCTCAGGTCTCTCAGTTGGCTTTTCATAGCCGATCATTAAAGAGTTGAAAACAGCAGGTCTGGGACAGGTAGGGGTTTCGTAGCCGCAGGCAGAACAGTTGAAACTGGAATAGCAGCAAGGCCAGGCGGACTGGGGACAGCAAGGTGTCATCATGCCCGGTAGTCCTGACGTATGGTCCTAGGGCTCAGGTTCTCAGAGAGAAAGAGAGAACGAGAGAATTAGAGAGAGCATACTTAAATTCACACAGGACACTGGATAAGACAGGAGAAGTACTCCAGGTATAACCAACTAACCCCAGCCCCCGACACATAAACTACTGCAGCATAAATACTGGAGGCTGAGACAGGAGCGGTCCGGGAGACACTGTGGCCCCATCCGAAGAAACCCCGACAGGGCCAAACAGGAAGGATATAACCCCACCCACTCCGCCAAAGCACAGCCCCCGCACCACTAGAGGGATATCCCCAACCACCAACTTACAATCCTGAGACAAGGCCGAGTATAGCCCACAGAGGTCTCCACCACAGCACAAACCAAGGGGGGCGCCAACCCAGACAGGAAGATCACGTCAGTAACTCAACCCACTCAAGTGACGCACCCCCTCCCAGGGACGGCATGAAAGAGCACCAGCAAGCCAGTGACTCAGCCCCTGCAACAGGGTTAGAGGCAGAGAACCCCAGTGGAGAGGGGAACCGCCCGGCAGAGACAGCAAGGGCTGTTCGTTGCTCCAGCCTTTCCGTTCACCTTCACACTCCTGGGCCAGACTACACTCAATCATATGACCTACTGAAGAGATAAGTCTTCAGTAAAGACTTAAAGGTTGAGACCGAGTCTGCGTCTCTCACATGGGTAGGCAGACTGTTCCATAAAAATGGAGATCTATAGGAGAAAGCCCTGCCTCCCGCTGTTTGCTTAGAAATTCTAGGGACAATTAGGAGGCCTGCGTCTTGTGACCGTAGCGTACGTATTGGTATGTACGGCAGGACCAACTCGGAAAGATAGGTAGGAGCAAGCCCATGTAACGCTTTATAGGTTAACAGTAAAACCTTGAAATCAGCCCTTGCCTTAACAGGAAGCCAGTGTAGGGAAGCTAGCACTGGAGTAATATGATCAAATTTCTTGGTTCTAGTCAGGATTCTAGCAGCCGTATTTAGCACTAACTGAAGTTTATTTAGTGCTTTATCCGGGTAGCCGGAAAATAGAGCATTGCAGTAGTCTAACCTAGAAGTAACAAATGCATGGATTAATTTTTCTGCATCATTTTTGGACAGAAAATTTCTGATTTTTGCAATGTTACGTAGATGGAAAAAAGCTGTCCTTGAAACAGTCTTGATATGTTCGTCAAAAGAGAGATCAGGGTCAAGAGTAACACCGAGGTCCTTCACAGTTTTATTTGAGACGACTTTACAACCATCTAGATGAATTGTCAGATTTAACAGAAGATCTCTTTGTTTCTTGGGACCTAGAACAAGCATCTCTGTTTTGTCCGAGTTTAAAAGTAAAAAGTTTTCAGCCATCCACTTCCTTATGTCTGAAACACAGGCTTCTAGCGAGGGCAATTTTGGGGCTTCACCATGTTTCATTGAAATGTACAGCTGTGTGTCATCCGCATAGCAGTGAAAGTTAACATTATGTTTTCGAATAACATCCCCAAGAGGTAAAATATATAGTGAAAACAATAGTGGTCCTAAAACGGAACCTTGAGGAACACCGAAATGTACAGTTGATTTGTCGGAGGACAGACCATTCACAGAGACAAACTGATATCTTTCCGACATGTAGGATCTAAACCAGGCCAGAACTTGTCCGTGTAGACCAATTTGGGTTTCCAGTCTCTCCAAAAGAATGTGGCATTATGAAGGTGTTATAATGGCGTTATGATGGCATTATGAAGGTGTTATAGTGGCGATATGACAGCATTATGAAGGTGTTATAATGGCGTTATGATGGCATTATGAAGGTGTTATAATGGCATTATGACAGCATTATGATGATGTTATGACAGCATTATGAAGGTGTTATAATGGCGTTATGACAGCATTATGAAGGTGTTATAATGGCATTATGACAGCATTGTGATGGCGTTATGACAGCATTATGAAGGTGTTATAATGGCATTATGACAGCATTATGAAGGCGTTATAATGGCGTTATGATATGGCTAGTGCAACTTATGATAGCAGCATGGCTGTTTGCCAACAAAAGATGGAATGAAAACTATTGTGTGTGGAAAATATGCTTCTATGCAAGAGCACTAAGAAGCAGCACATTAGGCTGGATTCTAAAAGCCTTGAGCGAGAGAGAGAGAGAGCGAGAGAGAGAGAGAGAGAGAGAGAGAGAGAGAGAGAGAGAGAGAGAGAGAGAGAGAGAGAGAGAGAGAGAGAGAGAGAGAGAGAGAGAGAGAGAGAGAGAGAGAGAGAGAGAGAGAGAGAGAGAGAGAGAGAGAGAGAGAAAGAAAGAGAGAAAGAGAGAGAGAGAGAGAGAGAGAGAGAGAGAGAGAGAGAGAGAGAGAGAGAGAGAGAGAGAGAGAGAGAGAGAGAGAGAGAAAGAAAGAGAGAGCAAGAGCAAGAGAGAGAGAAAGAGAGAGAGCAAGAGAGACAGATGATTGCTTTGGCAATGTTAACATATGTTTACCATGCCAATAAAGGCCTTAAATTGAAATTGAATTGAATTGAGAGATAGAGAGAGAGCGAGAGAGAGAGAGAGAGAGAGAGAGAGAGAGAGAGAGAGAGAGAGAGAAGGACTGAGAGGAGGTGAAGTACAGTAGGTTATCACTAGATGGCCATGCTAGAGAGAAAACAATTATATAATAATAAAGGTAGGTAGGGAGGTCGGTCGGTCGGTCGGTAGGTAGTGGTTGGGGTTAGGGTTAGTTGTCCTTGCCTAAGACACTGTCCTGCATCACGGGGGGCTGTCTGGAAGCCTGCCAGAGAGCTAAAGGGCTTGAGCTCAGGCGGCGTCAAACCGCTGCGCAGTGCACACTGCTCCACCTCACAATAGGCACTGCAATACACAAACCACACACAGAGATTAAAGCAACACACACTCACTAACTAACAAGTCTACACACTCTAAAAAAACACACTCACTAACTCCACATTATATGACCGCTGACTTCTACGGGACACAGAGGACTGAGTCCTGACTTCTATGGGACACAGAGGACTGAGTCCTGACTTCTATGGGACACAGAGGACTGAGTCCTGACTTCTATGGGACACAGAGGACTGAGTCCTGACTTCTATGGGACACAGAGGACTGAGTCCTGACTTCTATGGGACACAGAGGACTGAGTCCTGACTTCTATGGGACACAGAGGACTGAGTCCTGACTTCTATGGGACACAGAGGACTGAGTCCTGACTTGACTTTTGTCAACATGGGTAACATGGACTCATGCGTAAAACTTGTAAATATATTATTTATATAAAAGTACCAGTTACTGGCACAAATTTCAAGTTACAGGTTCTCTAGATGAAGATACTCCTATTTCCAATTTAGGGACATTTTGCAAATGACAGGCTGGCAATGGTAGATTAACTAGCTAAAGCTAAATTGTAAAGAATGGTTATTCATAGTAGATAGATCAATAACTGGATCGCGGGGAGAGGGGTCAGACAAACATATACAGTGGGGAAAAAAAGTATTTAGTCAGCCACCAATTGTGCAAGTTCTCCCACTTAAAAAGATGAGAGAGGCCTGTAATTTTCATCATAGGTACACATCAACTATGACAGACAAAATGAGAATTTTTTTCTCCAGAAAATCACATTGTAGGATTTTTTATGAATGTATTTGCAAATGATGGTGGAAAATAAGTATTTGGTCAATAACAAAAGTTTCTCAATACTTTTTTATATACCCTTTGTTGGCAATGACACAGGTCAAACGTTTTCTGTAAGTCTTCACAAGGTTTTCACACACTGTTGCTGGTATTTTGGCCCATTCCTCCATGCAGATCTCCTCTAGAGCAGTGATGTTTTAGGGCTGTCGCTGGGCAACACGGACTTTCAACTCCCTCCAAAGATTTTCTATGGGGTTGAGATCTGGAGACTGGCTAGGCCACTCCAGGACCTTGAAATGCTTCTTACGAAGCCACTCCTTTGTTGCCTGGGCGGTGTGTTTGGGATCATTGTCATGCTGAAAGACCCAGCCACGTTTCATCTTCAATGCCCTTGCTGATGGAAGGAGGTTTTCACTCAAAATCTCACGATACATGGCCCCATTCATTCTTTCCTTTACACGGATCAGTCGTCCTGGTCCCTTTGCAGAAAAACAGCCCCAAAGCATGATGTTTCCACCCCCATGCTTCACAGTAGGTATGGTGTTCTTTGGATGCAACTCAGCATTCTTTGTCCTCCAAACACGACGAGTTGAGTTTTTACCAAAATTCATCTGACCATATGACATTCTCCCAATCCGCTTCTGGATCATCCAAATGCACTCTAGCAAACTTCAGATGAGCCTGGACATGTACTGGCTTAAGCAGGGGGACACGTCTGGCACTGCAGGATTTGAGTCCCTGGCGGCGTAGTGTGTTACTGATGGTAGGCTTTGTTACTTTGGTCCCAGCTCTCTGCAGGTCATTCACTAGGTCCCCCCGTGTGGTTCTGGGATTTTTGCTCACCGTTCTTGTGATCATTTTGACCCCACGGGGTGAGATCTTGCGTGGAGCCCCAGATCGAGGGAGATTATCAGTGGTCTTGTATGTCTTCCATTTCCTAATAATTGCTCCCAGAGTTGATTTCTTCAAACCAAGCTGCTTACCTATTGCAGATTCAGTCTTCCCAGCCTGGTGCAGGTCTACAATTTTGTTTCTGGTGTCCTTTGACAGCTCTTTGGTCTTGGCCATAGTGGAGTTTGGAGTGTGACTGTTTGAGGTTGTGGACACGTGTCTTTTATACTGATAACAAGTTCAAACAGGTGCCATTAATACAGGTAACGAGTGGAGGACAGAGGAGCCTCTTAAAGAATAAGTTACAGGTCTGTGAGAGACAGAAATCTTGCTTGTTTGTAGGTGACCAAATACTTATTTTCCACCATAATTTGCAAATAAATTCATAAAAAATCCTACAATGTGATTTTCTGGATTTTTTTTTCTCAATTTGTCTGTCATAGTTGTATCTAATGAGTATCATATTATGATATCTTTAATGAGTATCATATTATGATATCTTTAATGAGTATCAAATTATGATATATTTAATGAGTATCCTATTGTGATATCTTTAATGAGTATCCTATAGTGATATCTTTAATGAGTATCCTATTATGATATCTTTAATGAGTATCATATTATGATATCTTTAATGAGTATCCTATTATGATATCTTTAATGAGTATCATATTATGATATCTTTAATGAGTATCCTATTGTGATATATTTAATGAGTATCCTATTGTGATATCTTTAATGAGTATCCTATTGTGATATATTTAATGAGTATCCTATTGTGATATCTTTAATGAGTATCATATTATGATATCTTTAATGAGCATCATATTATGCAAACAACTACATTATACAGGTGGATGTGGTTGTTATAATCTTAAACACAAAGTGAGTACTTCATCTATCATACACACAAAGGTTATATCTGTCCCCATGAGAGAAGCCTTTTTGGGTTCCAGGTAGAACCCTCTCCACAGAAGATTCTACTTGGAACCCAAAAGGGTTCTCCTATAGGGATAGCTGAAGAACACTTTCAGATCCTTTTTTTTTTAAAGAGTGTAATATCAAGCTATCCCTATGGGTTGTGGTAGTACACAGAAATATGTTGAAGAGGTGGATGATTCGTTAAGCTAAAGAGACATTGATACAGAGCTGAGCACTCAAGGGTAATCCGTCTCTATGTGCAGTTTGTTTGTGTGTGCGCGTGTGTGTGTCCAGTAGATGGTTTGTACTTAACATGAGTGACTTCATGCAGACAGACAGACAGACAGACAGACAGACAGACAGACAGACAGACAGACAGACATACAGTAATGGGGATGGGAGTGAGGGTGTGAGGGTAAAGGGAAAGAGGAAGGTAGGGGAGGAGATAGACAATCTATAGAAGTGGAAATGGATATTGGCCATATGGAAAGAAAAGAGTGAGTGAAGGAAAGATAAATATAATGTCAGGGATTGAGGGACAGGTATAGAGAGGGAAGCAACATAAATAGTGAGTGAGTGAATGAGTGAGGGAGCGAGTGAGTGAATGAGTGAGGGAGTGAGTGAGTGACAGAAAGAGAGAGAGATTCTGACCTCATGCTCTCAACGGAGTCTTCAGGCATTGGAGCCACTGTCTGTACGGCTGGTAGGTTCTTACTGGTCGCTCCGTTGATGAAGGAGGAGGAAGAGGAAGAGGAAGAGGAGGCAGAGTCTGTGGCACCTGGAGAGAAGAGGGGGGATAGGGGGGAGAAAAAGAGAGAGAGAGAGCGAGAGAGAGAGAGAGAGAGAGAGAGAGAGAGAGAGAGAGAGAGAGAGAGAGAGAGAGAGAGAGAGAGAGAGAGAGAAAGGGGTAAGTTAATGTGTATAATCATCCAGGGTACTGAGAGAGGAAGCCATGTAAGAGGAATTGATGACGTTGTAAAGGACTGAGACAGAGATAAGAGGAGATGATGAGGTTGTAAAGGACTGAGACAGAGATAAGAGGAGATGATGATGTTGTAAAGGACTGAGACAGAAATAAGAGGAGATGATGTTGTAAAGAGACTGAGACAGAGATAAGAGGAGATGATGTGGTTGTAAAGGACTGAGACAGAGATAAGAGGATATGATGAGGTTGTAAAGAGACTGAGACAGAGATAAGAGGAGATGATGAGGTTGTAAAGGACTGAGACAGAGATAAGAGGAGATGATGAGGTTGTAAAGAGACTGAGACAGAGATAAGATGAGATGATGATGTTGTAAAGGAATGATACAGAGATAAGAGGCGATGATGATGTTGTAAAGGACTGAGACAGAGATAAGAGGAGATGATGATGTTGTAAAGGACTGAGACAGAGATAAGAGGAGATGATGATGTTGTAAAGGACTGAGACAGAGATAAGAGGAGATGATGATGTTGTAAAGGACTGAGACAGAGATAAGATGAGATGATGAGGTTGTAAAGAGACTGAGACAGAGATAAGAGGAGATGATGAGGTTGTAATGGACTGAGACAGAGATAAGAGGAGATGATGAGGTTGTAAAGAGACTGAGACAGAGATAAGAGGAGATGATGAGGTTGTAAAGGACTGAGACAGAGATAAGAGGAGATGATGAGGTTGTAAAGGACTGAGACAGAGATAAGAGGACATGATGATGTTGTACAGGACTGAGACAGAGATAAGAGGAGATGATGAGGTTGTAAAGGACTGAGACAGAGATAAGAGGACATGATGATGTTGTACAGGACTGAGACAGAGATAAGAGGAGATGATGAGGTTGTAAAGGACTGAGACAGAGATAAGAGGAGATGATGATGTTGTAAAGGACTGAGACAGAAATAAGAGGAGATGATGTTGTAAAGAGACTGAGACAGAGATGAGAGGAGATGATGTGGTTGTAAAGGACTGAGACAGAGATAAGAGGATATGATGAGGTTGTAAAGAGACTGAGACAGAGATAAGAGGAGATGATGAGGTTGTAAAGGACTGAGACAGAGATAAGAGGAGATGATGAGGTTGTAAAGAGACTGAGACAGAGATAAGATGAGATGATGATGTTGTAAAGGAATGATACAGAGATAAGAGGCGATGATGATGTTGTAAAGGACTGAGACAGAGATAAGAGGAGATGATGATGTTGTAAAGGACTGAGACAGAGATAAGAGGAGATGATGATGTTGTAAAGGACTGAGACAGAGATAAGAGGAGATGATGATGTTGTAAAGGACTGAGACAGAGATAAGATGAGATGATGAGGTTGTAAAGAGACTGAGAGAGAGATAAGAGGAGATGATGAGGTTGTAATGGACTGAGACAGAGATAAGAGGAGATGATGAGGTTGTAAAGAGACTGAGACAGAGATAAGAGGAGATGATGAGGTTGTAAAGGACTGAGACAGAGATAAGAGGAGATGATGAGGTTGTAAAGGACTGAGACAGAGATAAGAGGACATGATGATGTTGTACAGGACTGAGACAGAGATAAGAGGAGATGATGATGTTTTAAAGGACTGAGACAGAGATAAGAGGAGATGATGAGGTTGTAAAGGACTGAGACAGAGATAAGATGAGAGAATGAGGTTGTAAAGGACTGAGACAGAGATAAGAGGAGATGATGAGGTTGTAAAGGACTGAGACAGAGATAAGAGGAGAAGATGAGGTTGTAAAGGACTGACACAGAGATAAGATGAGATGATGAGGTTGTAAAGGACTGAGACAGAAATAATAGGAGATTATGATGTTGTAAAGGACTGAGACAGAGATAAGAGGAGATGATGGGGTTGTAAAGGACTGAGACAGAGATAAGAGGAGATGATGAGGTTGTAAAGAGACTGAGACAGAGATAAGAGGAGATGATGAGGTTGTAATGGACTGAGACAGAGATAAGAGGAGATGATGAGGTTGTAAAGAGACTGAGACAGAGATAAGAGGAGATGATGAGGTTGTAAAGGACTGAGACAGAGATAAGAGGAGATTATGAAGTTGTAAAGGACTGAGACAGAGATAAGAGGAGATGATGAGGTTGTAAAGGACTGAGACAGAGATAAGAGGAGATGATGATGTTGTAAAGGACTGAGACAGAGATAAGAGGAGATGATGATGTTGTAAAGGACTGAGACAGAGATACGAGGAGATGATGATGTTTTAAAGGACTGAGACAGAGATAAGATGAGATGATGAGGTTGTAAAGAGACTGAGACAGAGATAAGAGGAGATGATGAGGTTGTAATGGACTGAGACAGAGATAAGAGGAGATGATGAGGTTGTAAAGAGACTGAGACAGAGATAAGAGGAGATGATGAGGTTGTAAAGGACTGAGACAGAGATAAGAGGAGATGATGAGGTTGTAAAGGACTGAGACAGAGATAAGAGGACATGATGATGTTGTACAGGACTGAGAAAGAGATAAGAGGAGATGATGATGTTTTAAAGGACTGAGACAGAGATAAGAGGAGATGATGAGGTTGTAAAGGACTGAGACAGAGATAAGATGAGAGAATGAGATTGTAAAGGACTGAGACAGAGATAAGAGGAGATTATGAGGTTGTAAAGGACTGAGACAGAGATAAGAGGACATGATGAGGTTGTAAAGGACTGACACAGAGATAAGATGAGATGATGAGGTTGTAAAGGACTGAGACAGAAATAATAGGAGATTATGATGTTGTAAAGGACTGAGACAGAGATAAGAGGAGATGATGATGTTGTAATGGACTGAGACAGAGATAAGAGGAGATGATGATGTTGTAAAGGACTGAGACAGAGATAAGAGGAGATGATGAGGTTGTAAAGAGACTGAGACAGAGATAAGAGGAGATGATGAGTTTGTAAAGGACTGAGACAGAGATAAGAGGAGATGATGATGTTGTAAAGGACTGAGACAGATATAAGAGGAGATGATGATGTTGTAAAGGACTGAGACAGAGATAAGAGGAGATGATGATGTTGTAAAGGACTGAGACAGAGATAAGAGGAGATGATGAGGTTGTAAAGGACTGAGACAGAGATAAGAGGAGATGATGAGCTTGTAAAGGACTGAGACAGAGATAAGAGGACATGATGATGTTGTTAAGGACTGAGACAGAGATAAGATGAGATGATGGGGTTGTAAAGGACTGAGACAGAGATAAGAGTAGATGATGATGTTGTAAAGGACTGAGACAGAGATAAGAGGAGATTATGAGGTTGTAAAGGACTGAGACAGAGATAAGAGGAGATGATGAGGTTGTAAAGGACTGAGACAGAGATAAGAGGAGATGATGAGGTTGTAAAGGACTGAGACAGAGATAAGAGGAGATGATGAGGTTGTAAAGAGACTGAGACAGAGATAAGAGGAGATGATGAGGTTGTAAAGAGACTGAGACAGAGATAAGAGGAGATGGTGAGGTTGTAAAGGACTGAGACAGAGATAAGAGGACATGATGAGGTTGTAAAGGACTGAGACAGAGATAAGAGGACATGATGAGGTTGTAAAGGACTGAGACAGAGATAAGAGGAGATGATGAGGTTGTAAAGAGACTGAGACAGAAATAAGAGGAGATGATGAGGTTGTAAAGAGACTGAGACAGAGATAAGAGGAGATGATGAGGTTGTAAAGGACTGAGACAGAGATAAGAGGAGATGATGAGGTTGTAAAGGACTGAGACAGAGATAAGAGGAGATGATGAGGTTGTAAAGGACTGAGACATAGATAAGAGGACATGATGAGGTTGTAAAGTACTGAGACAGAGATAAGAGGACATGATGAGGTTGTAAAGGACTGAGACAGAGATAAGAGGAGATGATGAGGTTGTAAAGAGACTGAGACAGAAATAAGAGGAGATGATGAGGTTGTAAAGAGACTGAGACAGAGATAAGAGGAGATGATGAGGTTGTAAAGGACTGAGACAGAGATAAGAGGAGATGATGAGGTTGTAAAGGACTGAGACAGAGATAAGAGGAGATGATGAGGTTGTAAAGGACTGAGACAGAGATAAGAGGAGATTATGAGGTTGTAAAGGACTGATACAGAGATAAGAGGAGATGATGATGTTGTAAAGGACTGAGACAGAGATAAGAGGAGATGATGAGGTTGTAAAGGACTGAGACAGAGATAAGAGGAGATGATGAGGTTGTAAAGGACTGAGACAGAGAGCCATCTGGTGCTCATTTGGAGTCACAATCAGAAATGACCACTACAGCAGCCACTCTATTAACACTGGAAATAAACTCTATTTAATTGTATTCAATCCCCTTTAATCTATATTAGCTCTCTGTCATCCATGTCTAATGTTGACATCCACATTAGCACCGCTCAGACCAACTCATGAATGACTGATGATGTCTCTTTTTGGTGTTCAAAGATGTCAAAATAACCTCAAAGATGCATTAATATAGACAATTCCTACTGACAAACTATACAGCAAGTTGTACCAGGTTTTTGTGTGTGTACCAGGTGTGTGTGTGTCTCTCCCAGGTGCACGTGTGTGTGTGTGTGTCACAGGTGTATGTGTGTTCCAGGTGTTGTGTGTGTCATCACCTGTGGTGTTGATCATGCTCTTGGGCGTTGCCGTGGCAGCAGCGAAGATGTTAGGTGTGCTTCCAGGTGTGGCCGCTCCGCTGGTGGTGGGCGTTCCCACTGTGTTGACTGACAGGCTGCCGGGAGGGGGCTTCTTGACTGGCACCATCACCGACCTATCACAGACCACAACACGGCTGTCAATCCATCTGGAACACCAATGAGAACTGAGAAAATACTCCAATAGCTCCACCTTGACCTCTTGATGACCTGACATATCGCTAACTCCTATCCATATTGTTAATTCCTATCCATATTGCTAACTCCTATCCATATTGTTAACTCCTATCCATATTGTTAACTCCTATCCATATTGTTAACTCCTATCCATATTGTTAACTCCTATCCATATTGTTAACTCCTATCCATATCGCTAACTCCTATCCATATTGTTAACTCCTATCCATATTATTAACTCCTATCCATATTGTTAACTCCTATCCATATTGTTAACTCCTATCAATATTGTTAACTCCTATCCATATTGTTAACTCCTATCCATATTGTTAACTCCTATCCATATTGTTAACTCCTATCCATATCGCTAACTCCTATCCATATCGCTAACTCCTATCCATATCGTTAACTCCTATCCATATTGTTAACTCCTATCCATATCGCTAACTCCTATCCATATTGTTAACTCCTATCCATATCGCTAACTCCTATCCATATCGCTAACTCCTATCCATATCGCTAACTCCTATCCATATCGCTAACTCCTATCCATATCGCTAACTCCTATCCATATTGTTAACTCCTATCCATATTGTTAACTCCTTTCCATATTGTTGACTCCTATCCATATTGTTAACTCCTATCCATATTGTTAACTCCTATCCATATTGTTAACTCCTATCCATATTGTTAACTCCTATCCATATTGGTAACACCTCTCCAATCCTTTCAGATTTGATGTCCTAGATGTCTAGGGTCTAGATCATTGTCTCACATCAGAGGGCATCACTCCTCCGCGACACTCGTCCCTCAACTGATCTGTCTGTAGGACGTGGAACTCATATTCAAATTTGAATATTGAGCATCCGTCATTCAAAAAAAAATATTATATCACTGCGCTCTCGTATGACTTTCCATGAAATAGGGTGAATAACTAGCTATCTGTTACAAACGTTGACAGTGATTTAATAGTTTGAAATAGGCTGAATAACTAGCTATCTGTTACAAAGGTTGACAGTGTTTTAATAGTTTGAAATAGCCTGAATAACTAGCTATCTGTTACAAATGTTGACAGTGTTTTAATAGTTTGAAATAGGCTGAATAACTAGCTATCTGTTACAAACGTTGACAGTGATTTAATAGTTTGAAATAGGCTGAATAACTAGCTATCTGTTACAAAGGTTGACAGTGATTTAATAGTTTGAAATAGGATGAATAACTAGCTATCTGTTATAAAGGTTGACAGTGATTTAATAGTTTGAAATAGGCTGAATAACTATCTATCTGTTACAAAGGTTGACAGTGATTTAATAGTTTGAAATAGGCTGAATAACTAGCTATCTGTTACAAACGTTGACAGTGTTTTAATAGTTTGAAATAGGCTGAATAACTAGCTATCTGTTACAAACGTTGACAGTGATTTAATTGTTTGAAATAGGCTGAATAACTAGCTATCTGTTACAAACGTTGACAGTGACTTAATAGTTTGAAATAGGCTGAATAACTAGCTATCTGTTACAAAGGTTGACAGTGATTTAATAGTTTGAAATAGGATGAATAACTAGCTATCTGTTACAAAGATTGACAGTGATTTAATAGTTTGCAATTGTGAGAAAATAAAAACAAACAAACCGGTCCAAACCGGTTCGAATTCTGTGCCAGGACGTTGGTCGCCAGTGCCAGTGACTTGATTAGCTGTGTGGCTAGCTAACAGTTGTAGCTAGCTAGCTTACTGACATAGCTACAGTTAAAGTCGGAAGTTTATATACATCTTAGCCAAATACATTTAAACTCAGTTTTTCACAATTCCTGACATTTAACCCTAGTAAAAATTCCCTGTCTTAGGTCAGTTAGGATCACCACTTTATTTTAAGAATGTGAAATGTCAGAATAATAGTAGAGAGAATGATTTATTTCAGCTTTTATTTCTTTCATCACATTCCCAGTGGGTCAGAAGTTTACATACACTCAATTAATATTTGATAGCATTGCCTTTAAATTGGTTAACTTGGGTCAAACTTAACAATAAGTTGGGTGAATTTTGGCCCATTCCTACAGACAGAGCTGGTGTAACTGAGTCAGGTGTGTAGGCCTCCTTGCTCGCATACGCTTTTTCAGTTCTGCCCACACATTTTCTATAGGATTGAGGTCAGGGCTTTGTGATGGCCACTCCAATACCTTGACTTTGTTGTCCTTAAGACATTTTGCCACAACTTTGGAAGTATGCTTGGGGTCATTGTCCATTTGGAAGACCCATTTGCGACCAAACTTTAACTTCCTGACTGATGTCTTGAGATGTTGCTTCAATATATCCACATAGTTTTCCTTCCTCATGATGCCATCTATATTGTGAAGTGCACCAGTCCCTCCTGCAGCAAAGCACCCCCACAGCATGATGCTGCCACCCCTGTGCTTCACGGTTGGGATGGTGTTCTTTGGCTTGCAAGCAACCCCCTTTTTCCTCCAAACATAACGATGGCCAAACAGTTCTAATTTTGTTTCGTCAGACTAGAGGACATTTATCCAAAAAGTACGATCTTTGTCCCCATGTGCAGTTGCAAATCGTAGACTGGCTTTTTTAAGGCGGTTTTGGAGCAGTGGATTCTTCCTTGCTGAACGGCCTTTCAGGTTATGTCGATATAGGACTCGTTTTACTGTGGATATAGATACTTTTGTACCTGTTTCCTCCAGCATCTTCACAAGGACCTTTGATGTTGTTCTGGGATTGATTTGCACTTTTCACACCAAAGTACGTTCATCTCTAGGAGACAGAACGCGTCTTCTTCCTGAGCGGTATGACGGCTGCGTGGTCCCATGGTGTTTATACTTGCGTACTATTGTTTGTACAGATGAACGTGGTACCTTCAGGCATTTGGAAATTGCTCCCAAGGATGAACCAGACTTCTGGAGGTCTACCATTTTTTTCCTGAGGTCTTGGCTGATTTCTTTTGATTTTCCCATGATGTCAAGCAAAGAGGCACTGAGTTTAAAGGTAGGCCTTGAAATACATCCACAGGTACACCTCCATATGACTCAAATGATGTCAATTAGCCTATCAGAAGCTTCTAAAGCCATGACATCATTTTCTGGAATTTCCCAAGCTGTTTGAAGGCACAGTCAACTTAGTGTATGTAAACTTCTGACCCACTGGATTTGTGATACAGTGAATTATAAGTGAAATAATCTGTCTGTAAACAATTGTTGGAAAAATTACTTGTGTCATGCACAAAGCAGATGTCCTAACCGACTTGCCAAAACTATAGTTTGTTAAAAATACATTTGTGGAGTGGTTGAAAAACTAGTTTTAATGACTCCAACCTACTGTAAGTAACATAAACCTCCGACTTCAACTGTAGCTAGCCAATCAGCTAGCTCTTCCTTCACTTACATAAAAAGCTTACTTAGCCTGTTTAAATTACCCTGAAGTTGTAGACATACAGCCCCACAATTAAGAGGAACTGACTGTTATCAGAAATCAGTCCGTAGATCAGCATGTTTCTCCGCAATCGTATCGTTGGGTCAGCTGAGCACAGCAGCTGACTCGTGAGGCTACTGCAATGACTTGTGGCAGAAAAACAGCTGCTTCATGA
>NC_059218.1:44053502-44056002 GCF_020615455.1 Coregonus clupeaformis | reverse complement strand
GCTGCCAGTAGCTGACCAGTAGCTGCCCAGTAGCTGCCAGTAGCTGACCAGTAGCTGCCAGTAGCTGACCAGTAGTTGCCAGTAGCTGACCAGTAGCTGCCAGTAGCTGACCAGTAGCTGACCAGTAGCTGACCAGTAGCTGCCAGTAGCTGACCAGTAGCTGGCCAGTAGCTGCCAGTAGCTGACCAGTAGCTGACCAGTAGCTGCCAGTAGCTGCCAGTATCTGACCAGTAGCTGACAGTAGCTCCCAGTAGCTGCCAGTAGCTTGCCAGTAGCTGACCAGTAGCTGACCAGTAGCTGCCAGTAGCTTGCCAGTAGCTGACCAGTAGCTGACCAGTAGCTGACAGTAGCTGCCAGTAGCTGACCAGTAGCTGACCAGTAGCTGCCAGTAGCTGACCAGTAGCTGCCAGTAGCTTGCCAGTAGCTGACCAGTAGCTGACCAGTAGCTGACAGTAGCTGCCAGTAGCTGACCAGTAGCTGACCAGTAGCTGCCAGTAGCTGCCAGTAGCTGCCAGTAGCTGACCAGTAGCTGACCAGTAGCCTGGCAGCTGCCAGTAGCTGACCAGTAGCTGCCAGTAGCTGCCAGTAGCTGCCAGTAGCTGACCAGTAGCTGACCAGTAGCTGCCAGTAGCTGACCAGTAGCTGACCAGTAGCTGCCAGTAGCTGACAGTAGCTGCCAGTAGCTGACCAGTAGCTGCCAGTAGCTGCCAGTAGCTGCCAGTAGCTGACCAGTAGCTGACCAGTAGCTGACCAGTAGCTGCCAGTAGCTGACCAGTAGCTGCCCAGTAGCTGCCAGTAGCTGACCAGTAGCTGCCAGTAGCTGACCAGTAGTTGCCAGTAGCTGACCAGTAGCTGCCAGTAGCTGACCAGTAGCTGACCAGTAGCTGACCAGTAGCTGCCAGTAGCTGACCAGTAGCTGGCCAGTAGCTGCCAGTAGCTGACCAGTAGCTGACCAGTAGCTGCCAGTAGCTGACCAGTAGCTGACCAGTAGCTGCCAGTAGCTGACCAGTAGCTGACCAGTAGCTGACCAGTAGCTGCCAGTAGCTGCCAGTAGCTGACCAGTAGTTGCCAGTAGCTGACCAGTAGCTGACCAGTAGCTGACCAGTAGCTGCCAGTAGCTGCCCAGTACATACATACAAGGATATACCATGACATTTCAAATTATTAATTTAATAAAACAAAACTTTTCAATGACGTTTTTATGACGTGCGGCCCATAAAAAGACCGGGAGCTGACCGGTAGCTGACCGGTAGCTGCCAGTAGCTGCCAGTAGCTGCCAGTAGCTGACCAGTAGCTGCCAGTAGCTGCCAGTAGCTGACCAGTAGCTGCCAGTAGCTGAGTAGTAGCTGACCAGTAGCTGCCAGTAGCTGCCAGTAGCTGCCAGTAGCTGGCCAGTAGCTGACCAGTAGCTGCCAGTAGCCGACCGGTAGCCGACCGGTAGCCGACCGGTAGCCGACCGGTAGCCTTTACGTGTGTAGCTTGTTGTTGTTTATGTTGGCCAATCAAAGCAGCAAAGGGGATCAATGTGTAGCAAGTGGAGTGAGAGTTCATTAATGCAACGCAAGATGGAATAAATTACGGAATTAAAAGTTAGCGAAATGAGAAGGAGTAGGCTACGACGAGCAACTAACAGGTAGGCTGTTGTTTTATCTGAATGTGGTTGGGGAGAAAGCACAGCATGTGGCCTCAATTAGCCTAACTAGCTATAGCTTAGCTAGCTATCTTCTCTAGTCTACTCCAGTCAAGACAGGCACTGTTATATGGGATGATAAATAACATTGTGGCTGCTAGTCTTGGCTGTAGCTGCTACAAGTTAGCTAGTCTTGGCTGTAGCTGCTACAAGTTAGCTAGTCTTGGCTCTAGCTGCTACAAGTTAGCTAGTCTTGGCTCTAGCTGCTACAAGTTAGCTAGTCTTGGCTGTAGCTGCTACAAGTTAGCTAGTCTTGGCTGTAGCTGCTACAAGTTAGCTAGTGTTGGCTGTAGCTGCTACAAGTTAGCTAGTGTTGGCTGTAGCTGCTACAAGTTAGCTAGTGTTGGCTGTAGCTGCTACAAGTTAGCTAGTCTTGGCTGTAGCTGCTACAAGTTAGCTAGTATTGGATGTAGCTGCTACAAGTTAGCTAGTCTTGGCTCTAGCTGCTACAAGTTAGCTAGTCTTGGCTGTAGTTGCTACTAGTTAGCTAGTCTTGGCTGTAGCTGCTACAAGATAGCTAGTCTTGGATGTAGCTGCTACAAGTTAGCTAGTCTTGACTCTAGCTGCTACAAGTTAGCTAGTCTTGACTCTAGCTGCTACAAGTTAGCTAGTCTTGGCTGTAGCTGCTACACGTTAGCTCGTTTTGGATGTAGCTGCTACAAGTTAGCTAGTCTTGGCTGTAGCTGCTACAAGTTAGCTAGTCTCGGATGTAGCTGCTACAAGTTAGCTAGTCTTGGCTGTAGCTGCTACAAGTTAGCTCGTTTTGGATGTAGCTGCTACAAGTTAGCTAGTCTTGGCTGTAGCTGCTAC